>NW_024108906.1:300000-462500 GCF_013358895.1 Oreochromis aureus
CAGACTGCTCTGCTCATTAGAAGGGCTTTTTACCTCTCAAACACCTGTCACGATTCACAGGTGAATAACAAAAAACCTCAGCTTCAACCTCCACACCTCTGTCAGCACACTCCCCACTCGCCTGGCATACTCACTCGATAAGGCCCGGCTCAAACACACACACACACACACACACACACACACACAATGTCCGCACTTGTATGTGTATGTGCTTGTGTGATGAGGGTGAGAATGACAGCTCCATTTGGTTGCACATTACAGATGCATTACTCATGCTATAGACAGATGGCCAGTTGGGATAGAAGGGTTATGTGCTTGCTGTGGAAGGATGATTTAAGCTATAGAAAGCTTTTCTTTTGGCACTAATTAAGTAATCCTTTATTTATTTATCTATTTTTTTTCATGGACACACTGCATCGCATGTGTGTGTGTCCAGATGAGCAGAACCAACTTTCTGGGATTTTCTTACCTGTGTCATGATCTGGGTGAGCGTCTGGTGTTTTTCCACGCCTGCGTGTGTTTACCTGTGTCTCATTTCTCACCTGGAATCCATCAACAGTAATCGGCGAGGTTGTATATAAAGACCAGCGTTGCCATCGTTTCTCCACCAGTTCATCAGCTACCTCATGGTGGTAATCAGGCCTCATGTCTTTGGGTACAGACATGCTCTTATCTTACCTTGATCTCCTTGTGCCTTCAATTTCTCCACCACGACACTACCTTACTCACCTGCAGTTCAAGTCTCTGGACGCTGGTCTTGTTGGCAAAATGCACTGTAATGCTCCACAACCTGCCTCTTCAAAATTAAACTACTCACCGCTCTCACCTGCTTGTCCTCCTGCCCACTGTCACTCTTGGATTCCTGGAAACAAATGGTTGGAACCTCACTTGATCTCATACCACGTGGATGCTCAACTCAGCTACCCTGCCCAGAGTTCCACACTCTACTCCTGCAAGTAAGCCCACAAATTCAGTATTTACCTTTGACCAATATAGTGACTTCCCCTCCTTGAATCCCTATCTTGAATCCCTGTGCACTCAGTAAAGCTTGTTAAAACTTATCGCTGTCTCCACTGTGTCTGTATTTGGTACTGGCCCTTGGGCCCCTTGACAGTACAAACTGTCCAAGTGTAAAATAGATCCAGCAGATCCATTACGGACTGCGATTTCTAAGTAGGGCATGATTCTCGGTGAACATAAACAGACTCTAAAATTTTTAGGCGAACAGTGCAAAGTGACAAACAAAAAGAAATTCTCGCTACAGTATTAGTCCCAGTCAGAGAACCTGCCTTGTCCACGCCCACACCATTTCTGGAACCTGAGGGTGTAGTATCATCCTTTGACGCTGCAAACTCTCTGCCCGCTATGCCGGTGTTTCGCGATGCAGTTTCTCTAGCGCCTGAACACTTCTTGTGTAGAACTGGGTAGGTGCAAGGGTTTCCTATTACAGTATCTACCAGTGTTTGGCCGCTCGCTGTGCTCCTTCCCCCTGCTTCTAAGTTCTCCTACCTGGTAGGAATGCTGAGGGGAAAAGTGCTGGTGTGGGCTGAGGCACATTTTTCCCTTCACCCAATTTTATCTTGCCCGTATGATGAGTTTTTGGGGGAACTAAATAAAGACTTTTGCTCACCCTATCTCTGAGGGCAGCCCAACCAAGACATTGCTAAATTTTAGCCAATTGTCTGTGTGGGTTGTCAGACTCGAATTTGGCTGGCCAAACAGTTAAACCTGCCGCTTGTTCTGCTCAATCCACCAATACCTGCCACCACACTCAATGATCAGGTTTTTGCACTAATCACTCCCCAAACCAAATCCGTCTGCCTGGTCACATCTGGAAACTATTGGGAAACACTCTCCTTCTTCACCTTCCTTGACACACCCCTAATCTTTGGTTATCCATAGCTATGAAAAAACAATCCTCATGATGATTGGTCAGATTACAAGATTACCAGTTGGAGTTTATTTTGCCTCACAAACTGTCTAACCTCAGCCCTATCTTCAGTAACCCAAGAAACAGCACCTGCAGTCTTTTCACCACCGGATCTCTCCTCAGTTCCCCAGGAATATCATGACCTTCAGAAGGTCTTAAGTAAGGATAAGGCCTAGTCCCTTCCATAGCCCCTATGACTGTGCAATTGACATCCTTCCTGGCGCTCCGTTGCCTTTTATTAGAGTTTACTGTCTCGGCCTGAGAGGGAGGCAATGGAGAAACATATCCAACATTGCTTGGCAGCATGTACCATCTGTCCGTCTTCCTCCCTGTTGGGTGCAAGGTTTTTCTGTATTGCCAAGAAGGATAAGACACTCCACCCCTGTATAGACTATAGAGGTTTGAATGAGATCACTGTAATAAACAAGTACCCTCTGCCCGTAAGCAACCCCACCTTTGAACCCAATCATGGGGCCACCATTTTCACTAAAGTTCATTTACGCAATGCATACCATCTGGTCTGCATTCAGGAGGGGGATGAACAGAAGATCACGTTCAACACACCGCCAGGAGATTTTGCGTATCTTGTTATGCCCCTAACTGATGCCCCTGCAGTCTTACAGGCATCAGTAAATGATGTATTGAGAGATTTCCTAAATATCTTTGTGTTTGTTTATCTAAACAACATTCTGATTTTTTACCAAGTCACCACAAGAACACGGAGTCCATGTCCTCTCTGTACTGCAAATTCTCCTGGAAAACCAGTTATATGTCAAGGCAGAAAAATGTGAGTTCCACTCTTCTTCTTCCTCAGTCATCTGTCTCAGTTCTCTCCTGGCAGAAGGACAGGTCAAGACCGATCTGGCAAAGATTGTGAGTGGCCCACTTCCACGTCAAGGAAACAACTACAGCGGTTCCTCGGGTTTGCCAATTTCTACTGTCGCTTCATTCGAAATTACAGCCAGGTAGCCACATGAGTTACCTACGTCACCTCCACCAAGATCCCAAGCTCAACCACCTATTCAATTCTGACCCTGTGCTAATCCACCCTAATCAACCAAGCCATTCATTATAGAGGTAAACGCCTCAGATTCAGGAGTTAGGGCTGTGGTCTCACAACGTTTAGAGCCCTAAGATAAGCTAGAGCTTTGTGCCTTCTTTTCACGTCATCTCATTCCAGCAGAGTGAAATTATGATGTGGGTGACCAAGAGTTGTTGGCAGTCAAGCTAGCTTTAGAAGAATGGCGTCACCTCTTAGCAGGAGCTGAACAATTTGGACTGATCAAGAATCTAACCCACCTGAGAACTGCCAAGAGGCTCAATGCTTGCCAAGCCCATGGGTCTCTGTTCTTTGGGTGCTTTAATTTCTCGGAACATCAAACCTGACACCCTGTCCCACCAGCTTGCCTCCAGGCTGGAGGGTAGGTTTCGTCTCCTGGGATGTCAAGTATTCCATCTGCCAGGCCCTTCAGGATGAACCTGACCTACTGGTCAACTTGATAGTCGCTATGTCCACATTTCAGCCCACTCAACCGTTATTCATTGGACCATCTGCAATTGCAATAAGATGATTGTTTCCAATAACATAATTTTAAGAATGTATTCACAGTTAGGTTCCATGTCAAGTTTAGTTATGGTCTCCTCTGCTTCAACGAAATGTCAGTATTATTGAAAAGCTTAGCACACTAAGTGAGGTGAGACTAAAGACTTACAGGACACTTACTTACTTGTCAGCCATCCATCGGTGCCAGTAAGGTAACTTGGTGTCTTTACCTTGATAAGATGATATATGATGATATAAGGTCCCTTGAGGCAACTGTTGTTAAATAAAATTGAACTGAATCAAACTGAATTGAATTGAATAATGTCTTGCCCTCTTGTACAAAATAAATAAGCACTCCTAGCAGCAACTATCACATACACATTAACATTTTTTGGTGTAAATTTAGTGCAGTTTACAGACTATCACTAAGGTTTGTCAGTAAAGACAAGGTCTATCTGTGATTACAACTTGGTAGTGTTTTGAGACACGTTTTTACATAAGACATAGAAAGGATTTTAGGTATAATGGAAAGGAATGTATAACTTAATGTTTACACAGTTTGAATCATGGGACTTTTTAGTTTCAAATGAAACGGTGTGGGCTTTATAGATAATTAGGAAACTTTCTAGGAAAAACCTGGTCTTGTTAGAAGAGATGGCAAATAACGCCCCCCCTCCAAAACGTGACAATCCAGAGTCGGGAACTAGAAGCACACACCTCTCTGCAGCTTCTCTTCTCCAACACCCCATTCGCGTAGAGATGGTGTCTTATCCCAAACTAACAAAAAACTGATCAAAAATTAGTTTAAACATAAAAACTATTTAAACATAAAAAATCACAAAGAAAGAGCAATGTAGTAATAAAGAATTAACTGCACCAAAAAGTAAAACAGTGAAATGTGGATTATAAACATTAGGTTTCTTTCTTCTAAATCCCTGTTAGCACACGAATTAAAAATTGATTTATTCTGCCTTACAGAAACCTGTTTACACCAGGATGATTATGACAGGGACTGGAAAGAAAGACCACAATTTTCCCATATTGACTTCTCTTCAGTGGCTCCCTGTTAAAGCCAGGATTAATTTTAAAATCCTGCTCCATACATAGGAAGTCTTCAGGTCCCATCTTATCTTAAAGACCCCACAGTACCATATTACCCCAATCAAGCACTGCGTTCTCAGACTGCTGGCTTACTTCTGGTTCCTATTTAAAAGTAGAAAGAGAGACAGATACCTTCTCTATTTTCAAAATTAGGCTTAAAGCTTTCCCTTTTGAAGGGACACAAAACAGACACCAAAGCCCTTTGTACTAGTTTGGACTTTCCTTGTTACATCTACACTGTGATATCAGAATGTAGTTCAGTAGCACAAATTTGCATGGCAGAGATGGCCAAAGGAATTTTGTGGTTTAGCAACTTTTTTTCTTAAAAATTGTGAGCTAATTTTTATTTGACAGAGGGGCTTTTCTTCCAAATGCTACTGCCTATGGGACACTGTCTCACTTTGTGGTGAAGGGAGACAATTGGTAAAGACTCTGTGCAGTGCCTAATAAAGTGGGACACATGGTTACCATATACATGAATAAAGAAGGTATATTTTGGTGCCACAGCTCCTGTAGCTGTTTTCTGGCTGTGTATACTGCACAGTAGCTGGTGAGGTCAGTTTTCTATTCAGCAGTAAAATAGCAGCTCAAGGTGAGTGTGTTCTTCAGTCTCCATATGTAAGGGGTATAATTAGGTCCCACATGCTGCTTAAGCACACCTCAGCATCACGAAACTACAACATTACTGTCAGAATACCAATGGCCATCTGCATTGATACCTGGAGCCTGTTTTCAGAGGACTATTATAGTTGGTTGTTATTTTTAAAAATTGCTCCCATGTTTTGTTAATAGGTGCAAACCACGTCACTCAAATAAATTTGGCTTTAAAAGTAAATGTCTTCTTATATCTAAAACCCTCTCTGTTCATCTCTGTGTGGATAGCATGCATAAAAATGAAGACAGAAAAGGAGAAGACAAAAATAGCAGCACAAACACGAGAGACAGTGGTGTAAGCAATGAGTCCAAGTCACATTAGATCTTATTAAATTCATTTTCATCTGACCACACATTGTGTCCTTATGCCCTGAGGCATAGAAAGTGCCCATTTTACATATCATTTCAATACCTATGAGCCTGGACCCAGGCCCAAACTCCTACTTTCTGCAAACAGGCCACTCATTACAACCCTCTGTATAACAGGGCACAACCTCTGGCATTCTGTCACAGCAATCTGCCCAGCATCGCTATAAATCAGCTCCAACCATGCCCCCATTATCAGCTCATGTCAATGAGAACAGACAAGGCTTGGACTTCAGAGACCATGACGGAAATGCATATTGGTTCACTGGACATGGGAGTCCAAATGAAGACTGGACCACAAATGCTGTTGCTCTCAACTCAGAGATAATTTTCTTAATATGCACTGTTCTGTCTTATTTCCTTCAGCTCTTTCAACTTTCTCAGCTTGGCCTAGTTTAACTGCAGTGGCAACATTGATAACCTCTTCATCCGTGTCCATTCCTTCCACTGTTTTGAACCTCAGGGTTACAGAAATAGGTCAAGCAGATCATTGGAGTCTGTGTCAAATTGAAGTGAAATATGAGGCTGAAGTATCACCAGGCTGAGTACAATCACTGTGGCCCCTTCAAAGAGGTATTTATGGCAGAATACTGTTTTGAGAGAGAACTCTTTTTAGAGTAGTGAGAGTGTATTTGCCAAGGAATGGATATATTTTTCTTTAATTCACTTAGTTTTCTAAGTTAGAAAAAAAAGTCTCAATGTTTGATTAATGACATGTCATTTCTTACCTTTATGGTTCAGTCACATCTAGATGAGGCAAAGCAAGGAAACATCTCCTCAAATTAGCTGTATGCAACTAACTCTAAAAGTCCTCGTGGGGCCCAAGTCAGTGTCGATGTATCTCATTGGCCATCATAATGATGCATTGCTAGGACTCAGCCAAGCAGGTGTCAGGAAATCTGTTGGGGGTGGAGTGGGGGGCTCTATTCATGTTCTAGTAGAGCAGATCCATCTGCTTCAAACTGACAATCTTACACACACACTACTCTCTGGTACAGGAATAACATGGACACATCCATCCGGTTCTGGGTCGCTGCTCGTGCAGTCGACCAGCCAGTCAGCTGAGCATTTTTGCGTTCTTTTTCTAACCTTAATGCTCTTTTCATTGTTGTATTTTGCCGTCGACTCGGTATATTTGTATTCTTTTCCTTTTCCTCATTTTTGTGATTTTTCAAACTTGTTTTCGACACTCGACATGACCCCAAGGTTGACCTACACCAGGGACTCCCTCATGCAGCTGCGGCCGCAGCTGCAGCCCAGCCTCCGGCTTTTCCGCTCCGCTTCCACGGACTACTTTCCTGAGGAAATACTCCGTGGACACGGAAATCGAAAAACTCACAATAACAAGGTAACCAGGAGGGGATTAAAGAAGAGTGGCATGAGAGCCAGACTAAAGAGGGAGACACACAAACAACGAACGCTCCCGTCCATTATCCTTGCTAATGTGCGGTCTCTCCACTCCAAGCTGGACGAGCTGCAAGCCTGCGTCAACCACCTGCATGAGTACAGAACTGCCTCCGTTCTGGCATTCACGGAATCGTGGTTAAACAACAGCAACGACGACAGTACAATGCACATTGATGGCTTTTCACCACCTCTTTGTCTGGACAGAGACCGCGAACGCACCGGGAAGCAACATGGTGGCGGCGTGTGTCTGTATGTAAACAACAGCAGGTGCACTACAGTCACTGTGAGGGAGAAGCTGTGCACTACAGACATCGAGCTTCTGGCTGTGTCCCTGCGCCCCTACTACCTCCCCAGAGAATTCCCACAGCTTTTCATCATCTTGGTGTACATCCACCCCAGAGCTGATGCAGCTAAAGCCACAGAGTACATCACCAATACTCAGTACAAACTGGAACAATTATCACCGGACTCTCCCAAGTTCATCCTGGGTGATTTCAACCACTGTTCCCCTGACAAGTTGCTTAAAGGATAGCAACAGTATGTTACATGCAGCACACGTCAGGGGAAGACTCTGGATAAATGCTATGGCTCTGTACCAGATGCATTTAAAGCCCTACCCCTCCCTCCTCTCGGCTCAGCAGACCACCACACCATCCTGCTGGCCCCTGCTTATACCCAAGTCATCAAGAGGATTAAAAAGGTCACCAAAAACATCAAGCAGTGGACAGAGGAAAGTATCCTCACCCTACAAGGATGTTTCGAAGCCACTGACTGGGACAGCCTTCTTTCTCCCTCTGATGACACTGACGAACAAGTCAACACGGTGACATCATACATCTCCTTCTGTGTTGACAACATTATCCCCTCAAAAACAGTCTCCATCTACCCCAACAACAAACCCTGGATCACCAAGGAATTCAAGGAAATCCTTAATTTTAAAAAAAAAGGATTTTCTTCACCAGCTCTGCACTGGACACAAAAAGGAGGTCAACACGGAGGTCAAGAGGGCCATAAAAACTGCTAAACTGGAGTATAAAAACACAGTTGAAAAAAATTCACCACAGGGGATCTCCACTCAGCCTGGCAGGGCCTCAAAACCATGGCCTCTGTGAATACTGCGGTCACCACCCCCAGAACCATCCAGGTGGAGCGCAGCAACCCCTCCTCCCTCCCTGATGACCTCAACACTTTCTACACCAGGTTTGAGACGGACAACATGGCCCAGCTTGAGGAGTCCAGATCCTCACTCAAACCTGGCAGGTTTGCACTCACCTTCAGGACTGAGGACGTGGTGAGAGCCCTCAGGAGGACCAGGGAGAGGAGCTCACCCGGCCCTGACAACATCAGCAGTCGAGTTCTGAGGCACTGTTCAGGGCAACTAGGAAGTGTGTTCCAGACTCTATTTCAACACTCAACTGACAGTCACACTGTCCCCCAGCTGTGGAAACACTCCACAGTCATCCCTGTCCCCAAAAGAAACAACCCAAAGTCTCTGAATGATCTTCGTTCTGTGCCCCTCACCTCCCTGGTGATGAAGGCCATGGAGAAGATCATAAAACAGCACATCGTAAGAGCAACTGACCCCCTGATGGGCCCACTCCAGTTTGCTTACCGTGCACGCAGAGGTGTCGATGATGCAAAAATCTTCATCTTGGACAAACATCTGGAGCTCCCTGACTCCTCCGCCAGACTTCTGTTTGCTGATTTCTCATCAGCGTTCAACACTCTGCAGCCTCATATCCTGGCCACTAAACTTTCCACCCGATTTCACCTGGATGATCAGCTAATCCTGTGGCTATTGGACTTTTTGACCAACAGGACTCAGAAAGTTTGGGTCAACAACTCTCTTTCCAGTCTCCGTTCCACCTCCACTGGCTCCCCCCAGGGCTGTGTGCTGTCCCCCCTGCTCTTCATCCTCTACACTGATGACTGCAGATCCACACAGCCCAACTGTCACCTGGTTAAATATGCTGACGACACAGTTCTCCCGTCACTGCTGTCAGGCTCCTCATAACACCACGGGCCCACTCTTCAGGAGTTTGTAGAGTGGTGTGACAGCTCCAAACTTGAATTGAACGTGAGCAAAACCAAAGAGATGGTGGTGACCTTCTCCAGTAGGCAGAGGGATCTGGCTGCTTCAGTCACCACCACCATGCACGGGAAGCCAGTGGAGGTAGTTGAGGAGTACAAATACCTGGGAACCATCTTTGACAACCTCCTGAAATTCTCTGCCAACACAGAGGAGATTCTCAGGAGGTGCCACCAACGGCTATACCTCCTTAGGAAACTCAACTCCTTTGGAGTCAGCACACCCATGACTTTTTACTATGCCTTCCTGGAAAGCATCATGACCTTCTCCATCACCTGCTGGTTCCACTCCCTCGGCCTTCAGAACAAGAACAGACTGCAGCACACTGCATCAGTGTGCTCTAGAATCATTGGCCTGCATGTCAGAACTCTGGCACAGGTTTTCAGCCAACAGGCTTAGACAGGCAGCCAAAATCATCAACGACCCCTCTCGCATTCTTCACTCCGCATTTCAATGGCTCCCCTCTGGGCGACGCCTCCACTGCATTTCCTGCAGGATTGAGAGGAGGAGAGCCACCTTTGTCCCCAAAGCCACTCTCCAGCCGATAAGACCATTTCCTACACCCATAAACATAAACTACACTCTTCTTATACTACCGACACTTTATTCACTTTTAGTCACTTTTAGTCACTTACAGTTATTTATTCACCTTTCAGTCACTTTAATTTTAAAACTGTGTAATTTTAAAACTGTATATTCTGTGTATTTATTATTTCACTCTTATTGCCTGTTCTTATTGTCCTTATCTTCAACGTTATGCTGCTCTGTTGTTTGTTAATTGCCCCTTGGGGATAAATAAAGTCTTCTGATTCTGATGATAAACATCCTTTTTGCAGTCCACATTTAATTACGATTAATAATGGGGGGGTTTTTGTATCTAATTTGACATAGGCAGCAGGCAGCCTATGGTCAGACCATGTTTTAGGGCGCGTATTTTGAAAATAAAATAAAATAAAATAGACCTACAAAACAGACCCAATGTTGCATTGTCTTTTGTGTCCTTTTAAAGTCAATTTAGTCTGTCAGTGTCCAATAGTTGTTCTGCGTGTTTGTAACCAGTTGGGTTACAATCTAACAGTTCATCTGGCTCTTTGGGCTGGGGCTCGCCATCCAGTACTGGAAAAGGGATCCTTGATTCTTCTCAGGTTCTTAAAACCAATCCAAGTGAAACAAGTGAAGAAAAAAAACCTGACCTGAGGATCAGGTCAGAACATTGTAGTTTAACCATTGAACTATGATGTCTATAACTTATTACTGCTAATTGCTAATAGTGTTTCTACATTTCTTTCAAAATATTCCATGTTGTACAACAAGTTAATTCAAATTTTCAAAGTGCATAGGAAACTCACATTCAAAACAATACAAAATAGCTCAGACGTCCATTAGAAATACATTATAGATAGAAATAGATTTATCAAAAGTTCCAAATTAGGTAAAGTGCAGGTGAAGGCACTTGATTTTCACATTACTTATATATAGTGTGCGGAACCACCATGAGAAAAAATGAACATGTGCTAACATAACAACTTCACACAAAACAACACATTTTACATCCATACCATTGTAATGGTAAATGGTCTGATTCTTATATAGCACTTTTCTGCTCTCCCGGAGTTCTCAAATTCTATACAACATGCCACATTCACCCAGTTACACCCATTCTCACAAGCACTTTCTCTAAACTTAATGCTGTCAAAACATATTCACACACATTCATACTCCAATGGATACATCAGAGAGCAACTTGGGGTTAGTATCTTGCCCAAGGATACTTGGCATGCAGACTGGAGGAGCAAGGGATCGAACCACCAACCTTCCGATCAGAAGGTGACGTGCTCTACCTCCTGAGCTAATATGGCATGACCTTCCAAATAACATTTAGTATAAAGTGCAACCGACTCATTGCTACTTGCTTTAGCCTCAGAAAGGGCATTCACTACAAAATGGCTAGTGGAGATTAGCATCGGAGCTAGCAGCAATTAGCATGCTCTGCTAGTGCACATGCTACCACCAACACATGCTATATGGAGCTTCCCAGTGCTCATTTGGGCTCACAGCCTTCGGAGTTCATTATAACTCTCTGAGTACTTTCACCAAAAAGACTGCTACTATCCCGTTAGCTTCTTCACCACACAAGTAATTGATCTCTCCCCGTCTGTGTCTCTGGCATATCTGACTAGTACATGAAGGCACACACAGGTGTCCGAGCAGCACGCACAGGTTGGGGGAAGGACACTGGATCCGACCAGTCAATGATTGGTTGCCCAGTGTATCTAACTTTAAATGACAAATCCCTGCCTCCACACCACTCCATTTATCCACACATTAATTGAACTTATATTTATATGCTTTTTGTCAGTATTTACTATATTTAATTGCTTTTATCAAAATTCATTCCCATTGCAGAATGAGTATTTCCTTAATCATTGAAATCATCCCTTTGAAAGTATTTGTTAGGTTGCAACCTTATAGTTCAGTTTGTTCCTCAGAGTTTATAGAAGGTCAGTCAAGTCAAAGCACAGATCAGATGAGGGAATGATCTGTAATGATCTATCAGTCAGCAAAAGTCTAGTGAAGTTTCACACTTAGTGTTTTTATAGTCTAGAGTGCACTCTTTTTATCTGTTCACTGTTGCCAGTCAGGGTAACTGGTGGAATCCTACCGGAAATTAGATAAACCATTGGCCGTCTGACTGGTTGTGCAGATCTGGATCCTGGAAATCACACTGGGAGGTTCACCATCAATTGGAATCTCTGGTCTTTCCTCGTGGAGCTCATAGCTCACTAAAAGACCTGACCTGTATTTAGAAACAGGTTTATAGTCTCTGATCTATCACTTATTTCAGCATTCAAATTCATCATAAACTCAACAATGACTGCAATTTACAATGACTTACATCCTGAAAAAGTGTGGTACTCTTCAGTTAACAGATTAAATTGTAACTCGTGTTAGAACTTCTGTCTAACCAACATAGTTGCAATAGACAGACACGTAACACAATTATTAGACAAATGAAATACAAATGTTAAAGCTTAAATTTCTTCAGAACATACATTACACTAAATTCAGCACAAAAGCTATCAAATTGCATTTGTTCCCTCATAACACAAACACTCATCATTCATATGACACATACAGTAGAAAAATATGCATCAACTACTATGATTAGCATCATCGTTACAATCATTGGACATAAAAGGTAAATCAGTTGGCTTACCGTGACACGCGGAACACTATTAACTTAGCCGCCACCTCTGCTGATTTCGGCAGCTCTGTCTAACATTCACTTCACTATTGAAATGTTAGCCGATAACTTCTGAACACTTTTTAACAACTTTTATGAAGCTTTCCTTCTGTAAACGAGACAGTTCCTGCTGCTAATCAAGATAGCGTTGGATTTTCCCTTTTCCCTCAAATGGCTGGTAACAATACGCAATGTGAACACACAACTTCCTGTGAAAACGTCAAAAGTAAGGTACAAAGCTCCTTAATAATCTGTGATTCAAAATCACGACCTTGATCACTGTGAAGACGCTCTGGGGGCCCGTAATGAACAAGGAACTGCTCCCACAGACATCTAGCAACAGTTGTGGCCTTTTGATCTTTTGTAGGAATGGCAACAGCGTACTTAGTGAAGTGGTCTGTAATAACCAGAATGTCTTTTGTATTATGACTGTCTGGCTCCAAGGACAGAAAGTCCATGTAGACCAACTCCATAGGTCTGCTAGTCTTGATACTGACAAGGGTTGCAGCTTTTTCTGGTTGGCTTTTCCTTTTAACACACCTTGAACAGATTTTGACTTTTAGTTCAACATCACATGACATTTTTGGCCAATAAAACCTAGCTCTGGCCAACTCAAGAGTGCGTTCCATTCCCATGTGTCCCATTTCATCGTGAAGGGAACTGAGTACAGATGATCTTAACACATAGGGAAGGACTAGCTGATACACAGTTTTGTTGTCACACTGCCGTCTCCTGTATAGCAGGTTATTTTTCAGTTCAAAACGAGTCATTTCTTTTAGCATCAAAATAATTTCTGGTGACTCTGACTTTAGGCTCGCAGAAGCAGAATTTCCTGATTCAAGCAGGGTGATACTTTGCTAATTGCAGGGTCTGTTCGTTGAAGTTCAGCCAACTCAGTATCACTGTACTTTGGAACTGTGGGGAAGCAATTGAGGAATTCCTCATCTTCCCCAAAGGCAGATGGAACAGCATCTGGATGGACTGCAAGTGACTGTATGAAACAAGGAGAGAGTGGTGATTCACTCTGTACCAAAGCATGGTACTGACAAGTTGCCTTAATGGCATCCATAGGAGCCAAGTGATGCGAGGTGAACTCCTGAATCCTTAAACTTTCATCTTGAGAATCTATGTCATTTGTCAACTCTCCATGTGGTCTCCTTGACAACCCATCTGCATCCTGGTTCTGCTTTCCAGCACGGTATTTGATGTCAAAGGAATAGGTGGATAGAGCAACTAGTCAGTGGTAGCTGGTGGCGTCTAGCTTAGCAATGGTAAGTATGTATTGGAGTGGATTGTTGTCTGTTATCACTGTAAAAGTGTTTCCATACAGGTAGTCATGGAACTTTTCAGTGATAGCCCACTTTAAGGCTAAGAATTCCAGCTTATGGGCTGGATATCTGGCCTCACTACATGACAATCCCCTGCTCGCATAAGCAATGACGCGACTCTGTCCATCTTGCTCCTGATAGAGTGCAGCACTAAGCCCGGTTGTGCTAGCATCCGTATGGAGGATGTATGGCAACTTGGGGTTTGCAAATCCCAGGACTGGAGCAGTTGTCAGCTTTTCAATGATGTGCTCAAATGCAAGTTGACAAACTGGTGTCCATCTTTGTCCAAATGGTTTCTTTGGATTGAGATATTTGGAGTCAAGTTTAGTGAGTTTTGCCCCTTTTCTTACTGGTGGGTAGCCTGCAGTAAGGTTTGTTAAGGGCTTCACAATCTTTGAATACTCCTTCACAAATCTCCGATAATATCCGGAGAATCCAAGGAACGACCTAAGTTCCTTTAAAGTTTGTGGTCTTGGCCAGGTCTTGAGTGTTTCAATCTTTTGGGGGTCCGTTTCAACACCATTTTGAGTAACAATGTGTCCCAGATAGCGCACTGATGTTTGGAAAAAACGGCACTTCTCTGGTGACAACTTGAGGCCATTTTCTCGCAAGCGGTTCAGGACGTTAGCAAGCCGCATTTCATGCTCCTCTAAAGTTTTGGAAGAGACGATGATATAGTCTAGGAAAACAAGTACTTCTCGCAGGTTTATGTCACCCATGCACTTTTCCATTAAGTGCTGGAATGTACTCGGCGCGTTGGTGATCCCCTGCGGCATCCGATTCCACTCCCAAAAACCTAATGGACACACAAAAGCGGTTTTATGCTTGTCACTCTTTTTCATTTCAATCTGGTAATATCCAGATTTTAGGTCCATTACTGAGAACCATTGTGCTCCACTGAGCGTGGAGAATGACTCTTCAAGATTGGATAATGCATAAGCATCTTTGATTGTTTGCATGTTTAACTTCCTGTAATCCATGCACAATCGAACATCACCATTTTTCTTTTTGACAACGACTACGGGCGAGGCGAATGGAGAATCCGATTCGCGAATGATGCCAGCCTCCAAAAGCATTTGGAGATGACGTCTTACAGCCTCATAGTCTTGTGGGTGGAGAGGACGTGGTTGATGCTTAAATGGTGTTTCATCCTTGAGTTTGATGCAATGTTTTACTTTTGTTGCATGGCCAAAGTCAAGTTCATGATGGGAAAAGATGTCAGAGTAGGTGTTCAGTTTTTGGGTTATTCTAGCTTTCCACTCTTCAGAAAGTGGAGAATCACGAAAGTCAAACTTCAGGTTTGGGCTTGTGTCACTATTCTGTTTGTTTGTGGAATCTGCAGGTTGTTGTTGACTTAAACAGCTAGCAGACTGAAGTCGACTACTTGAAATTATTTGGATTGGAAGTATATCTTGTGGAACACTGAGTTCAGCAATGACACAGTTAGTTGGCAAGATGATATCATGATTGGTTTCGTTTCTGAGTACAACCGGGATTTTGCGTGGGGCATAAGATGCAATGGTAATGAGACAACTGTCAATGAATATTCCACCTGGAAGAGATGAACTCGTAGGCGGCTCAAGTAATGCCCACTTTTCAGTGTTAACATCACTGACACTTGCAAAACCTTGCAGGACAACTTTCTGATCAGCAGAGTAGTGAGTCACTACCACGTCTCAATCTCTGGTTGAGAGGAAATGAACTCTTCAGGAAACTGCACAGTTAAATGCACGTAACCTGCAAATGGTACTGTCTGACCATTAGCCCCTTCTATCTCCAATATGTCACTGACTGAATGTATAGTTTGGTCTGATAGGTGCTCGTTATAGAATGACTGGAACACGGTATTAACTGACCCAGTGTCAAGCAAAGAATTACATTCAACCCCATTAACCTTAATATTGGCTGTGCTCTTACTTCCAACCAGCCCTTTTGGTGGTTTCCTTGTCTGTCCAATCTGGTGTTGCTTCAGTGACAATTTCAATTGGTTATTGTGCTGAGAAGTGGGACTTCTACATTCATCTGTTCTCATTTGTCCCTCAACAGGAAAACTTCTTAGTTTAAAGAAGAGTTGTCGCCTGTCAAGTTGTCTTTATCCCATATTCGCTGTCTGTCTTTTAATTCTTTATTCTTGGTACTGATTAGTGCGGGATTTGGGGGGTCATTGCAGTTGTTAGCAATATGTCCATCCTCACCACATCGAAAACAATACCAAGGCTTGGGTCTTTTGGTAGGGACAGGCTTAACTAATGGGTGCTTTTCAGAAGCTGCTCCCTCTTTTGGTTTGTTTTTTTTCTTTGTTGCCTTATTTTTGTCAGCCTTTCCTTCTTTAAGGCATATAAGGGCAGCAATTTGTGCTTGCAGATCGACTATCTGCTTTTGGATCTGTTCATATGGTGGTGGTGGAGCATCAACTGACCCAGGTAAGTTACTGTCAGTGCTATCAGAGAAGCAAGCATTATGTACTTGGGACTGAACTTTGGGTTTGCTGAAACCTAAATGTTGTTTCATTCTATTAGATTTGGCTGCCTGTTTATCCTCTTCTGTGCGTAAAAGCAGCAATAGCTCTGCAAAGGTAAGGGCGTGGTTTTTCTTCTGTTCCAGCTGGAGTGTACTAATCAGACTATTGTTCCAACATCCCCTACAGAACTGTTTCAGTAGTTGTTTATCTGCATTGCCGGATGGGATGGCTTTCATCTTCACCACTTTGCTCAACACAGTGTGCAGTCTGTGAAGATAGCTAGATGGTTTCTCACCTGAGTTTTGGTTGAGGTTTAGAAACTATGCAAACAGCTCATCTCCATCTACAACTGTAGCATAAGCAGAATCAAGTAGGTCACGATAGGCTTGCGGATCAGAGTGCGGGCCTAAAGACTTCACCACACTGGCTGCAGGAGGCAATAAGCTGTCCGCAATTTTCCTCACCAGTTGGGCACTAGAGATAGTGGGGTCAGCTAGGTGAAACTCTACACTGCTTCTCCAAGTGTCATAATCAACCTCAAAATTGGAACAAGAGACCTTCCCTGAGAAGGGTCTGAGCTTGAATGAAGAATGGCACTGTGAGGACAGATTGATACTCTTCACAATGTGCTCAACAACCACATGTTGCACTTCAGGTCGGCTGAGGTGAGTAGGTGAAGGGTTGAAACTGTGGGCTGACTTGCCCAGATCATCTGTGCAAGATTCAAATGTTTTGAAAGTGGGGTTAAGGTTTTCTGAAATGGGGTTTAACCCTACTACTGGTGGGATTTCCTTGGCATCAGCTACAGGGAGCGCTGTTACAGAGGTTTCACTAGGTATTACCTCTGAAGCTGATTCACTGCAAACTTCAGCCTGTGTTTCTTGACTTTGATCACCAACAACCTTAGTTATTCTGGTTAACTCGTCCTGCAAAATATGCTCAAACGATTTGCCGCTAAGTTTTGCCATGCCTTTAAGCTGAGTCAGAAAGGTGCATGTAATGCTTCTACCCTTTTCAGAAGAGTAAACACTGACCACAGTATCAACATGGTGGACAATGTCAGGGTTTGTAGCACAGGGTCTATCAAAGGGCAATTCTTCCTGAAGTGCCTCAACAGCTGTGCCAGATGCAAACTCTACAATGGCCTGGTTACAGGGCTCATCCCCGGAAGCAGGAACCTTAATTACCCTTGCAATACTACCAATACTGTTTCAGATAATCAAAGATCTCCTCATCTGCAATTGTCTGAGATAAACCTGAAATGATGAGGGAGTTTGTAACCTTGACATTTTCTGACTCAATAACTTCCATTTTGTTTTAGTTTTTGATAAACAGTTTGCAGTTAACAACATGAACACAAATAATCTTTCATGAGGTACAGAACCGCACTACAATACAAAACTCCTCCTGGCTGGCTCGCCACATTTTACCGCGTAACCCACTCCTGGGTAAGTACACCTCACTCTAGGTTCGGGGAGGACCTGGACATGAGTGAGATTAATCAGAATACACAGAAATTTCAGTTAACTGTGACTTTAGTTTCAACAGGTAACAGTTTCACAACCAAACAACAACTAGGGCCCTTAAAATAAAAATAGAAATAAAATGCATTGTCCTTAATCATTGAAATTGTCCCTTTGAAAGTATTTGTTAGGTTGCAACCTTATAGTTCAGTTTGTTCCTCGGAGTTTATAGAAGGTCAGTCAAGTCAAAGCACAGATCAGATGAGGGAATGATCTGTAATGATCTATCAGTCAGCAAAAGTCTAGTGAAGTTTCACACTTAGTGTTTTTATAGTCTAGAGTGCACTCTTTTTGTCTGTTCACTGTTGCCAGTCGGGGTGAGTGGTGGAATCCTACTAGAAATCAGATAAACCATTGGCCGTCTGACTGGTTGTGCAGATCTGGATCCTGGAAATCACACTGGGAGTTTCACCATCAATTGGAATCTCTGGTCTTTCCTCGTGGAGCTCATAGCTCACTAAAAGACCTGACCTGTATTTAGAAACAGGTTTATAGTCTCTGATCTATCACTTATTTCAGCATTCAAATTCATCATAAACTCAACAACAATAACTGCAATTTGCAATTACTAACATCCTGAAAAAGTGTGGTACTCTTCAGTTAACAGATTAAATTGTAACTCGTATTAGAACTTCTGTCTAACCAACATAGTTGCAATAGACAGACACAATTATTAGACAAATGAAATACAAATGTTAAAGCTTAAATTTCTTCAGAACATACATTACACTAAATTCAGCACAAAAGCTATCAGATTGCATTGGTTCCCTCATAACACAAACACTCATCATTCATATGACACATACAGTAGAAAAATATGCATCAACTACTATGATTAACATCATCGTTACAATCATTGGGCATAAAGGGTAAATCAGTTAGCTTACCGTGACACGTGGAACACTATTAACTTAGCCGCCACCTCTGCTGATTTCGGCAGCTCTGTCTAACATTCACTTCACTACACTTCACACTTGAAATGTTAGTCGATAATTTCTGAACACTTTTTAACAACTTTTATGAAGCTTTGCTTCTGTAAAGGAGACAGTTCCTGCTGCTAATCAAGATAGTGTTGGATTTTTCCTTTTCCCTCAAATGGCTGGTAACAATACGCAATGTGAACACACAAGTTCCTGTGAAAACTTCAAAATCAAAGCTCCTGCTCGGCACAGCAGGACGTGGGGAAATAAAACACATTTTTTTCACATTATCACTTCTTGTGACAATAAAGTAAAACAGATAAAAGAATGATTCTGAAACTAAACAATTAGATTATAAAACTTATCTTATTTTTACCCGTTTCTCCAGCTGCGTTACAATAACATAAAGCAAAACTAAATGTTTTTGTTTTTATGGCTCATTAAAAACCATTTGGTACAGAGAACTCAAATTTGTATAACCAACTGTTAGAAATTGCAAACAATTTTTAATTTTATCAGGAAGAAAGTGTGTCTTAACTAAAACTTTTCATTGTAAAACAAAATCTCATAATTTAATTTGTCTGTCTCTTAATTTGTCATTCAGTATTGTTTAAATAGGTTAAATATTACATAAAATAATATTTATATATAAATAACAGCAGCAGTAGATCTCTTTTTTATTTTTAAATGTTTTCATTTTAAAATATCTATAGCAAAACATGGCATTATTAAAAGCAAAGGTAACATTCACTGTAATTCTTTCATTGAAAATATATGTTAAACATAACAAAAAACATATTGTGGCATGTTGGGAGCAGCTAGTTGTCTCCCATCATGCTTCAGGAGCATGTGTTGCCAGTTAAGATGTAAAACTGTGTATTTGCATTTGTTTTTGCTATGTAACTCTTACGACCGTTCCTGTTGATATTCATGTGTAAATTCACTGATAGTTGTTGTTTTGATGGGGGAAGATGTTGCACCACGAGTGAGTTCATGTGTGGGGTTGTTGACCCTCTGGGCACAGTGTGAATTGTTCAGTAAAGAGCTCCCCCTTCCTGGGGGGTGGAATAACAGGCTCAATCTCTGTGTGGGTTTTTTGTTGTTAAGGTTCCTCAGCTTGCCACATTATGTCATTTTAATTTATCAGACTTGTATGAAACTTTAGTGTAGTTTGATTAAGGAAAATATCTGTGTTTGTACAAGATGGTAATCAGAACCATAATGCTTTGTAATATATTGTATTATTTAATTTAGTCAATAAAGTTACAAAATATCTAAAAAAAACACACTAATAAACACAGTTAGCTCTAATAATAAATATCCCAGTATATTACATAAAATTGGCTTATATATTCCCTTCTTGCCCCTGCAGGCTGTATTTATCCTTCTAGCTCGTGTACTCTAATTACTGCAAGGGCTGAATAATCTGTTTTCTGTAAAACACAAGAAAAAAGCTCATGAACTGATAATTTTTCAAATTAATTTTCATAGAATTTTGAATAGTGTGCCTATACCTGGAGCAATGGTCAGATTTACATGATAAAAGATGAAAAAAATACTCTTAGCTGAGAACTAACCTCCTAAATCAACATTAAGATGGAACTAACTAATGATAAAAAACACAGGAACTTGCTGCTGAATGAATGCACTAATGCCACCACATAATAAGTAATGATCACATCAGCATCAAAGGCCTTTCTTGGGCATTTAATGTTTTATAAGCGTGAGTTTCTGGAACAATAAAGTTAAAGGTCACAATAGGAATACACTGTCAGTTCATTTCAGTCATCTGCAGGACATTGGAATTAAAAAAAAAAAAGCTCAGGAAAAAAAGTAGAAAAAAACAGAGGTGAAGCAGCTTTAAAGTTGGATTTATGTCTCAGAGGTTTCCATTATGAATAACAAAGGTCAGAGAACTGCTGGTTGGTCATGGATTACCAGGATTTCTATCTTTCTTCACAAATATATTTATGTTAAGGCTAGAAAAACTAAACAAAGAGTATTTTGAAGTGACACAATCCACACATCCCAAGTGGTATATTTACATTCACTGGCCACTTTATTAAAAATTACTGGGCTGGACCTCTCTTTGGCTTTAACACTATCTTAAGTCTTTATGACACATCTTAAGTCTTTATGACACATTCAACAAGCTGCTAAGATTGAAGGTTTTTGTTGTCATTCCAGCATATGAATGTACGTGAGGTAAAATAAAACTCTCAGGCAGACAATATATACAAAACAAGAAATATATTACAGTATACAAGAAAAAATATTTATAGTGTAATATTAATAATGAAATCACTTATGTAAGTAAGAAATATAAATAAGAAACAACAAGTTAGTTTCCAAGTGTACAGAGTTATGCGCAGTAGCAAAAGTCATCTGTGCCTGGAATCAGCAGAGACTACAGATCACCACCAGAGTTCTGTAGTCTTACAGCTTTACAGGTAAGAAACTGTTTCTCAGTCTGATCGTTCTGCTCTTGATGCTCCCCAGTCTCCTGTCTGAGTGGAGGGGGACAAACAATATGTACTACGTGAGTAGGGTCTTTCAAGATACAGGACACTCTTTCCTGCTTCTTCTGGTTTAAATATCTGTGGTGGGGGGGGAGGCTGCTGCCTAGAATCCTCTAGGCAACTTTCACCACCCTCAGCAGACCATTCTTTTCTGCCACAGAGAAGACATTTTTTTCTTGACATTAATACAGAGATTGTCATCCCTGTACCAATTCTCCTTGACTGCTAATAGCTCCCGGTCGGCCACATCATAATTCCTCTCTGCAAAAGTGATGCGACACAAGACTAGGGCAAAGGATTGCAGCTTACCTTGGGGTCCATAACGTTGGGTTAGTACGGCCCCAACTCCAGAATCTCATGCATCTACTTCTATAATGATATATTTCATGGGGTCCTGGTGGATCAAAACAGGTGCAGAGGTGAATTACTGTTTCCGTTTAACAGGCTTCTTCAGCTTCAGGGGACCAGACAAACAGAATTTTGGTGGGGTTGAGACAAGTTATTGGTGTAGCTATATAGAATGAAACGTCTGTCACTGTCCTGGGCCAAAGTTTTGATTTTGTATTATTGTGTATTAGTCTGTTTTCTTCTTGGTTATTGGTGTTTTGGTTTCTGTTCTGTATTTATTAGTTTGTGGATTCCCTCGCCCCTCATGTCATTCTGGTCCCTGTACTCTGTGTTCCCTCCGTTCTCTGTCTGTATCATGTCTCTGAGTCCAGCCTGTGTATTTCCTGTTTTACTTAGAAGGGCGTGTCTTATGTCAGTGTGTTCAGTTTGCGTTTCCCCTGTCTCATCAGGTCAATTAGGTTCAGCTGTGTCTTCCTCCTGTTTGCCATTCCGCGTCTCCCTCTGTGTGTACTTATAGTGTGTGTCCTCTTGTGTTCGTTGCTGGTCCATCTGTGTAGTCTGCAAGTCTCCCTGTGTCCCCATTTAAGGTTTCAGGTCTGTTTTTGTTAGCTTTTCCCAGTATAGGTTATCCTTAGGTTCTGTTTATGCCCTTTATTAATAAGGTAGGTGATATAAACAGAAACAATAAACCTCACTCGCATCTCAGCCAGTGCCTGCATCTTGGGTCCTAATTTCCACAAACCACATGTCTGCCATCGCAGCCGTGACAATGTTGGTAAAAACTGGCAAAATCGAAGAACTGTTGAAGGTCTTTGCGTATTGTGGGAGTGGGCCATGGCTCGGATTTTGACCTGGATGACCTCTAACTTTCTGCTTCTAAATTCAGATAAGAACTGATGTTATTGTCCTCGGCCCTGAAAATCTTAGAAATATGGTATCTAACCAGATTCTTACTCTGGATAGCATTACCGTGGCCTCCAGTAACGCTGTGAGGAACCTTGGAGTCATTTTTGACCAGGATATATCCTTTAATGCACATTTTAAACAAATGTGTAAGACTGCTTTCTTCCAATATTTCTCTAAAATGTTGATATTTCTAATATTAGAGGATAGGCTGTACTATACTCTGATGAGTTATTTTCAGGATGTCCTAATGAGCAGAAGTAGTTTTAGTCATTTAGTAAACATGACAAGACCATTTACTTGCCAGTTAGTTTGAAAATCATTAAAAACAAAATCTAATTCCACAAAAAGTAGAAATCCCTTTAGATACACTCATAAATTAGAGGATATGGTAGCAAACAAGGAACATTATAGTACTCTCAAACCAAAGTTGCAAAGCAAGCAAGATTATTCTCAGATCTAAGATTATTCCCTATAAAAAGCTATCATAGATTGATGTCAATTGATGTCAAGAATGATTGATGAAGACAAGATGGCGCAGCCACGTCCAGACACCTTCCTGACCTAGAAAAGCTATCATAGATATTTAAAAGTCAAGAATGATTGATGAAGACAAGATGGCGCGGCTACGTCCAGACGCCTTCCTGAGCGTTCCGCTCTGACTATGCACCTTTTTAGCTTTTTACTTATTTTTTGTTCTGGTTTACATTCTAAAATCCTCTAGTTTTATAGTCTACGACAGCAGATCACTTGTAAACATTGGTGACAAGGTTGCACCTTTCATCTTGGACACTTTTAAACTCGATTCATCCTGGCCGCCAGAGATACTACGCAGCGCGGAGAACAACAAAGGACGGGCCGCTCATCCGAGGCGTAGAACAAAGAAGCGCCGGGGGAAACACGCTGGCGTTCGGAATAGACTGAGACAGCAGGCTCATCGCGCACCACTGCCCAGCATCCTACTGGCCAACGTACAATCGGTGGAGAACAAGCTCGATGACCTAAGACCAAGAG
The DNA here is from genome assembly GCF_013358895.1 of Oreochromis aureus. NCBI lineage: Eukaryota > Metazoa > Chordata > Actinopteri > Cichliformes > Cichlidae > Oreochromis > Oreochromis aureus. The sequence continues at coordinate 323,351 of NW_024108906.1, forward strand.
TCACCTTCCAACGTGACATGAGGGACTGCAACATTCTGTGGTTTACGGAGACATGGCTGACCCCACCTTGCCGGACCAGGCCATAACTCCGTCGGATTCATTCTTTGTGCTCCGCACACAGGTATGGCTTTGTCCGAACTATATGATGTGCTGAGTTCGCTTCAAAACAAGGACCCAGGCACAGCCCTCATTGTAGCAGGAGACTTTAATAAAGCGAACCTCGGACAAGTCATGCCGAACTTTTACCAGCATGTCTCGTATCCGACGAGGGGGGATCGAATTTTGGACCACTGCTACACGCCATGCAAGCAGGGCTACAAAGCTGTCTCACACCCGGCTTTTGGGAAGTCTGACCACAACGCCATCTTCCTCATTCCCCACTACAAACAAAACATACGGAGGGAAGAAGTAACCACGAGGGAGGTGAAACGTTGGTCTGCCCAATCAGAAGCTACGCTACAGGACGCACTCAACGACGTAGACTGGGACATGTTCAGAGCATGCGCAGCCAACATCAACGAGCTTATGGAAGTAGCAGCATGCTTCGTCAATATGCTAGCGGAGGAGATTATCCCCACTGTGAGAGTCACCACATTCCCAAACCAGAAACCGTGGGTGGACAGATTGATCCGCGCTGCAGTGAACACCAGGACCGCCACCTACAACGCGGGTCTCGCCACTGGCGATATGAGCGCCTACAAAGCGGCCTCATATAGCGTGAGGTGAGAGATGCCAAACGCTGGTACCGAGAGCGCGTGGAGTCTCACTTCCACCAGGGCGACACACGGAGTATGTGGCACGGACTACGCACCATTACGGACTACAAAGCCAGGGACACTGTGCCGATCAACGCCGACTCTGCATTCACCAACGAGCTGAACCAGTTCTACGCCCGTTTCAGGGTTAGCCAGGCGGCTAATACTAACTACCGCCTGACTACCGAGGACAGTGACGTCATCAGCGAGAGACCGGTAATCAGCATCGCGGAGCACGACGTCCGAGCGGCATTGAGGAGAGTGAACACAAGGAAAGCGGAGGGGCCAGACGGCATCACCAGCCGTCTGCTGCGCTGCTGTGCTGACCAGCTAGCAGGTGTGTTCACTTCCATCTTCAACAAGTTCCTGGCGAAGTCTGTGGTCCCCACATGCTTCAAAAGATCCACCGTCATCCCTGTGCCCAAGAACAGCAAATCCTCATCCCTGAACGATTACCGGCCAGTTGCACTGACCTCGGTAGTAATGAAGATGTTCGAGAGGCTACTCAAGAACATCATCTCCTCCTCCATCTCAGATACCACAGATCCGCTCCAGTTCGCCTACCAACCCAACAGATCCACAGAGGACGCCCTCGCCCACGTCCTGCACACCACCCTCAGCCACGTGGACAAGAAACAGGGTAACTATGTGAGAATGCAGTTTGTTGATTACAGTTTAGCGTTTAACACAATAGTGCCCAGCAGACTGTTCACAAACCTGAGGGATATGGGACTCAACAGCCGTCTGTGTGCATGGGTGTTGGACTTCCTCACTGGCAGAACTCAGGTGGTGAGGATGGGTAGATGCATCTCTAACAGCATCACCATCAACACAGGAGCACCACAGGGATGTCTCCACTCGCCACTACTCTACTCCCTCTACACTTCAGACTGTGTGGCCACCCACAGCTCCAACACCATTGTGAAGTTTGCTGACGACACAGTGGTGTTGGGCGCCATCTCCAACAACGATGATGACCCGTTAATTTTAAATATGTTCATATTGTCTATTCTGTAAAATAGTCAGATTGTCTATTCTTATTTAATTCACTTAATGTACAGAATTCACCTGCTTGCTGCAGACATGCTACTATCGCACATTCACCTAATGTATATATTATATATAGTGTCCCCCCCTCTTTGCACAAGTCGAGGAGCGTGTCAGGTTACATTTCACTGTGTGTTATACTTGTATAACTATGCATGTGACGAATAAAAAACCTTGAACCTTGAACCTTGTAGTGAGGGGGAGAAAGGTGATGACAATTTGAAGTTATATATATTCAATGGCAAAGTTATATTTGCCAATACCAGTAAAATTTTATTTTACACCATTTTATAGATTACAGTTTAAATTTACTCCAATCAAAAAGTTAACATGTATTTCATTTCATCCCGATATCATGGCAAACCATGTAATAGACACACTGGTCCACCATGTCCATTTGAAATGAACACACACGCTGAAGTTGCAAAAGTGCATGCAGGTGTTGCAGTACCAGCAGGGGGAGACAATATATTTAAAGCCAAGAAGTTGTGTGAGCAAGAAAGCTATGAAGTGCATTCCAGGGTCCAAGACTAATTAAGATAGGTGGCTAATATGTATTTGCATGTAAATGTGTTAATAATGTCTCTTTAAACACTGTTCTGTGATTATTTTCAGACTGCACACAAAAAAATTTAATCTATTTTCTTAAAGCAGAACTTTGATCCATCTTCCCATTTCAGTGCACCTAGCCAACAACGGAAAAGCACATACTAATTAAGACACAGAGTGAAAGTGGACAGTATATCTACCACACTGAAAAAAATGCAATAGGCTGGTTGTTGAATTTGCATATAAGGATTTCATATATCCAGCTTGACTAATTTCAATTTCTCATCTCAACATAATTTAGGCTTTTAATTTTCACATATTCTTTAAGGATGTTCAGTGTATTAGACTAAATCATGTTGGAAAGAAACAAAGCAGCGATATTTTCTCCTGAAGCTCAGCCCCATGGAAAAGTTCTGGAGGAAAAATCGGTTGCACCGTCCGCCATTTTTGTGTCTCGCTTTGGAAACTGTACTACCATCTGGAGTTCTTTACTTGAAGGTAAATAAGAATTTAAAGCTAAAACACCAGTGAGAAAGAGTGTAGACCCTTTAGATATGTGGACTTTTACTGAGGTAATGTTATTTTTCCTGTGGGTTGTTTATCAAAAACCATGAAAGGCCAACGTAAGGCTCCAGTTAGCTAATGTTAACTGAAATTATGTGATAAACAACTTAGTAATAATCAAATATAATGTGAAATAAGATTTATATATAAGGTTTATATATTTTTTCAGCCTAAATTTACTGAGCATTACAAACTTGCATCTGTTATGAAACGGCTGTGTGCAGGCAGGAAACGGACCCAAAGTGCAGACTCTGGAGACAAACGTGAACTCAAACAGCTTTAATGCTGAACTCAAAGTAACAAACTTCAAAATAAACTTACACTGGCAGGCAGACAGAACATACAACAAGATGAGGATAGATAAGGGTAGATCGCGACACGGACACAGAGAAACACAGGGCTTAAATACACAGAAGGAGCAATCAGGGAATGGGAAACAGGAGGGAAACACAGCTGGGGCAACTCAGGCCTGACGAGACAAAGGAAGCAAAACCAGATACATTAACATGAGACATGGACCTTCAAAGTAAGATAGGAAACTGTTACGGGTTCGAAATTGAGGATGAGAGTAAAACAATGATGGTCCAGAAGAGGTCAATCAAACAATTGATTTTTAATGAATGCACGCAGCGTGGAGAGGTGTAAACTGCAAAACAGTTGTACATCTCTACCCAAAATACACTCTAGATTGCTTTTATAACATCAGGGTATTGTAACGCCCCTTCTTATGTTTACAAGCACATAATTTGCATGTACAGAACATTCATGTATTTTAAGAATTAACTGCAACATAGAGGTTCCTCCTTGTGGCATACTCTTAAGAATATGGTGATGATCTAAGGCCTTTGAGGTCACCATGGGCTGGACATCCTTCCGTCACCTGTAACTAGGCAAACTCAAATGCAACAAGAAGCTGAATACATTCAGGCCTTTGCTCAGCTACTTTTTACTGTACCCATATACTCAGCCTCACGAGTTATGATACATATATATTTAACTCAATCATTTTAAAGTAGTTATAACTGCACCTGTAATAAACATGTTAATATTTGATTAGGATAACCCTATAATATCAATTATAACATAATGCCAGCAACTTCAATAAACACTTCGATGAAATGATAATTAATGCAATGATAAGATGATGGTTATGTAAAATAATCCCTGTAATTCCCATTCCCCCTTTTGACGTCTTCCAAAGACGTCCACTACACCATTCCCAGGTCCACTACCTTCGCTCTGACCCTCTCTAGCCGCCCCCTGACTCAGCTAATCCGACAACAACCTCATGTCCTCTAGGTGGTCCAGCAATAAAACACCAGCTCCCACTTGAAAACACTTCATGCTTAAGTGGTCTCTGCTCCTTTCTGGGTCCCTCTCTAGTGGAAATCTTCTCCTGTAAGGGATAGAAAACAAACAACCTTTCTCTGCTACACCTTACTAACTTACTTTGTTCATCTAAGGTTCCTGTCATTATTCAAAGTTGGTTCACAATATCATATCAGGCCAAATCACAAACCCTACTGCCACGTCTACTTTGTTAAGCTCTTCAGCTAGACTCTGTACCGGTTTGCCAATCTGTGTGTACATGTCTCTACACTTTTAATGTCTAAATGCACATCTGGATGTATGTGCACTTGTGTGTCTATCTGCATCTATGAGTCAATGATTTGTCAGATATAAGGCGTTAATGTGAGAAATGTTTCCTGACTATTAACTCCTGATACTCGAGGAACTTTCCTGTTTGCCGAACTTCCTAGGTTTGGCCTTTTACACTTTTACTAAAGAAATTTTAACAAAGCCCAAAAGATTTTTATTTTGCTCCTGTGCTTGACAGGTTAAGCGAAGTTGTTTTTGTTTTGTTTTGAAATTTTCTCTTCTGTGTGTGTGTGTGTACATAAGTAAGAATATGATAATCAACATAAGATCCCTGGTTTGCAAATGATTTTTGCCCCCGCTGCAGGGCAACATCATGTGGTGGTGAGTCTATGTTGGCTAGTTTAATGCAAATATGTAACAGTTGCTTCATTACATTGCCCACTCAGAGTTGCGCAGTTTCAAAGTATGTGGAGAATTCAATACACATTTCTTGGCTAATTATTTTCCCAATAAAAGTGAAATCAAACATTACATTTGATTTTACTTATGTATTATCCTGTTCTGGGCTCTATCCATTATATTAACTTTATTTAATCTCAATACTCTTTTATGTGTGTGAGCAACGCTTTTAGTCTTATTAAACACAACCCAAGTAAAATGCACACCATCCCCATGTCAGCCTAAATCTCCGCTAAAAGCACACTTCAAAGTTTTCTATCTGGATTTACGCCTCTTTTGGCCTCAAGCATATACATAACATGCCAAGGTTACTGTTAATGCCCGTTAGACAAGTTTCCATTATCTACAACATTTTGTTTCACCCGGCTCACCTTCACACATTTCCTGTTCGCTTATTGCATATTTATCTTTAACACCTTTTACCTCAGTAGTTGCTAAGCAGAAACAAAGCAACCTGTGGTCCACCTTTACCCTGTAAAATAAACCCTGTCATGTTTGTGTCTGTAAGCATGTTTTGCATTCATTGATTACAGTCCCCGCCATTCCTGCAAGTTAGAGCTGTAAAGTTGAAAGCTGCATCAAGTCCAGGCCTTTGGCCTGGCCTATATTTAAATCATGTGTGTTTGTAAGCTGCATGCAATTCACCTGCTATGTTCTCATCTTCCCTCAACATGTATCACCTGGACACTCTCACCAGTGAAGCTTAAAACCCTCTTGGATAGAACATCAACTCTAAACAAGCACAGTTATGCATTGTGTATAAAATTAACTCAACCTCATGCTAACCTACATAAGTACCTGTCTTAAAAGAGACCTCTGCACAGCTCAGACGCCAGTTGCAAGAGCTCTCTAACATTAGAATCATCAGCTGTGACTTATATAGTGTTATTTCGGTACTTTATACTTCACACATTTTTGAACGTTGTTTATATGGGGAGTTCCTCTTTTATGTCTATATTTATTAATATGCCTTGTGCACTAAAGCTTCCTGTTTTTCAGTCTGGGTGAGCACTCGTTTGTGAGTATAAACTGGCCTCTACAAGCCTTCATTAGCAGATACACATTACAAATACTTCATATATACAGAGAAAAACCCAATAATCCACATTTCACTATTTTGTTCTTTTGGTTCAGATTTGGATTCTGTATTGTTCTTTATTTCTTATTCTTTATATTTACATTGTTTTTGCTAGTCTTGGTTTATTATTGTCTGTTTGGGAGCTGACATAGTCTCTATAAATAAGCTTCTTTTGGTGGGGTAGCATCAGGAGAGAAGCTCCAGAGAGGCATCTTCCATGTTAAACACTAAAATATAACAAAAGAGATCTTCTCAACGTGTTGTATATTTTTAATATTTCCTTATTATTTTGTCATAAAATAAATCAACCAAATAACTTAAGCTGTGTGACAGCACCTTGCGCTTACGCCAGGCTGTGAACTGCCCTAAATCTACTTGCTACACCCCTTTTCACCTAGTTTAATTTTTTCAATCCTAATTTAAACTATTCCTGACTTCCCTCAATGCACACTGTAAAGTGTAAAAGATACAATTAGCTTTCTCCTGGTAAAAGGTCCTACATTATTTTCTCTACCTTTGGAAACATCCTCTATTGAGTTAACCCATTTCATTTTTCAAACTTAGGCCTGATTTCTTCGCCCCTTTAACGGGTAGCGATATCCGGTCTGAACACTGTGTTTGGGCAATTTACTTAATTGTTGCAGGATTTCTATGTTATGTAAAGTTCCTCTCATCCCTTTTATGCTTCCATTATCACCTGTGTCTAACAAGCTTTTGATCTTCTTTGTAATATAAACAACTCGGTGTATTTGTGCTCTGTTCTTCTCCTTTCTCTCGTCTGATCATCTCAAGTACATCCTGTACCCAATTTGCTTCCTCTTTTCAAGTCCCACATTTAATTACAAGCTCAAACACATTTGCCCTATATTGCTGTCTCGACGTGTTTCCTGTCAACTTAACAGAGTTATTCTCAGAACTCAGAGCTTTCTAAGTCTGTATATTCTACAAGAGAGCAAGTCGGTAAACAAGTTTATCCTCACAAAGGTTATTAGATAAAGGTCACGTAGAAATTTGCTTAGTAACCCTAAAACAGCACATTTCATGTAGCTAATCGCATATATTAACACCCCCTTTTGTGACACATCTCATGTGTTACAAACTCAAAATCCTTCACTCAGGTTAGGGAATTAAAAGAAAAGTTTAGTCCTATCATATTATGTATAAATGCTCGGAGCTTCAAACCTGTATTTAAGGAATGAAATCAAATTAATCATCATGTCTAATCTTTTCTTGGCTCCATCCACAGCCTGCATCCTTGAAACGTCCTAGAAACAAAAACCTGTGTGTTAACCAGAACATCACCTTTATACTCAGTTTCTCCACTTCATCCAACCTGTAATATAAAAAGTTAAAACAGAACAATTATCAGTCATATGTCCAACCTTAGTCCAGTCTTTTGTCAGTGTCCAGTCGGTCCAACCTATGGTCTGCCTCGTCCGTCCATTCACCTGTCCATTCCCACACATTCACTCACACGCATTACCATCAGGTATTGCTGACAGTGGAGACTATCTCGCAAATATTCAGTCTTCACTCTCAGCAACATCAACTCATTTATTTGTTTTACTTTGTTTTTAAGAAAATAGTTCTTTCTGCTTTTAGACTGGATTGGCTCATGGCAATCCTTTTACTTTGTCAGCGCTGTTATCCACTCCTTTGCAGGCCTGCTTACAACAAAATGAGAGAAAAAGAGAGCTGAGTATTAGCTCATCAAAGTACAAAACAAAATCACCTGACAGGTTTTTTTCTTTATAAGTGCACTGTTACAAAACCCCTTAAACATGTCCATGTTTATTAACACTCCCTCTTTAAAAATAAAACAACAACCTCAAAATCTTCAACAATCTTAAATTTCACCCATAGAACACACCCAAAACGTAAAAAGCTACACTGCTTTTTGTACACTTAGATCCCCTTTAAGCACTTTACCAAACTCACATTCAACCTTAACATATAAGCACGTTCTCACAATATGTCAACACTAATTTATAAACCTCTTAATCAAATTTGCACCTCTGAACAATCTACCCCTCCTTTAAGGCCTCAATCACACACACACAGCAACCTCCTCTGTCCACATTCACACGAGCTCTCAAACTTTTTCCATACTCAGCCATATCTCAACAATTTAACTTGGCAAAATAAATACATGTTTAAACTTTATCACATTATTCGATTATTTTCATTTTCTTTCTATACTAATCACTTACTTTGATCAATCAGTGCAAGAGCACTCCTGAGTCACTCTTATAAACACTTTAATCACTTTATTAAACATTCACACCATTCTATCACTCATACAAGTAGCAAGCCGATCTTCATTGCGTATGTTTGTGTGTGCTATTTTGCATATATGGCTTCACAGTCTCACAGACACTTTCCCATTCTCCAGTTAAAGAGTCAGTTTTCTCCGTCCCCGAATCACTAACCCCAACTTTAATTTCCCACCTTAAATCACAGCCCTCCTGGCCTTCCGCCAGCAGTTAGGGCTTGCTCTCAGGTTCCTGGACACTGTAAACAATTCAACCAGAAACTTGCCTTAACATATCCATTCATGTTAACCTGTAATTTCTTCAGACTCCTGGATCTGGAGAATTGGTCCAGGTCTGCTTCCCTAAAAATAACAAACTAAAACATTTTCATTATTATCACGGACGTCTAAACGACCCACTTCTCTTTTCTAGTCAAAACTACCAATTATGCCATGTATGTAAGCTTGTTCTTCCTTGCGTTTTATGTTAATTGAATGTAAGCTGCTTCTTCATTGCATCCTTATGTATTCATTGCATTTTCATGTATTCATATTTAATTTATGCATCTTTTCACTGAGCTCTAGATTCAAACTATCTCACTTCTGATTCATTTCAAAATAATCTCACATGTAACAATTTGTATGTGTGTTTTCTATTCATTAAGGTAATAACAATTATTTCTTTCATTATTCTTACCTTTTCTAATGTTTACCTCTTTGTTATGCTATGGTGGACATCCCTAAACGATTCATGAGTTCAGGTTTCAATTTTCAATCCAATCATCTCCTATCTTCTCGCAGTCAAACTCGTCCAGCTTCATCTCTCACTGGTCCTCTCTGCACAATGTCCTATTCGGGCTTCAAAGCTCCAGCAAACACAGTCTCAACTCGGCTGCTGTCTTCTTCTCTGTTTCTTTACAGTCTTTCTTTCAGATTAAGTCCCAGCATGGCAAAATATCACTCAATGTCCAGTGCTCTTCCACAATTCTTTATCCCACTGTTCAACTGCCCAGCCTGTATTTTCACAGTACATGTTACATTACTCTTACATGCTGCTGCTGGTCGTCAGTCGTCATCAGTGTTAATGGATCAGTGGCACTGTCGTTTGCCTGCTGTATTCAAGTCCACGATGTTCTATCGGTCTTCATCAGGCGATTAACTGTCCTTTGAACTTCTTCTCCGCTTCAGGGACAAAGTGAGAGATCCAGCCGCACAATTTCGAGCCAAAGACTGGCTTATTTTCCCAATTCTTTTAATCTACTTTTCTGCTGCTGAACTCAAGGTTGCAAAGTTGAAAGACGCCCACCTGTATTGACACACTAAACCATATAATTAGTATTATATTCATTTTTTTCTTAAAGGCTTCATTTGCTTCATGTGCCTAGAGTTAAATCTCTCTCTGTGTTCTTTCTGTACACACTCAGTTCCCATATATGGGCATGCACAGTTCCTGTTCACTATTTCCTGTCGCTGCAGCCCCGGTACACAGAGCAATATTTCCTGTTCCTCAAACTAATCTAACTCCTTTGTTTTTTTTGTTTTCTTGAATTAAAAACACTTTCAAACTTTAGCACATCCTACTTTTCATCACACAAGAAATATATTTCACTCCTTTATTCCATACACACCTTTTAAATGCTCTAACCTCTTTCAGACGCCATAAATCGTCTCACACGCACTGCCTTTCTCTCTCTCAGACTTCCCTTTTCACTTACTCAGACAAATCACCCAGTCACTCAAATCAAATACTGACAGCATTCACACAGTTAAAATCACACAAAATACGCTTTCATACGAGTATCTTGGACATGCCTTCCATGATCAGAAAGAGCAAGTCAAAAGAAAAAGAAAAAGAAAACTGAAACCTCTCATAACATCACTGAAGGTCAAATATCTTCATAGACCCAAAAGTAAGCATATTATTTCCCTAGTCAAAAGTCAAACCGTTACTCACAGTAATTTTAATCTCACAGCCTTTGTGTTTTGAAACTAAAAGAGGAAGGACAGCGCCCAATTTAAAGTGCGCATGTTGTCACTCAACAACACACACAGAAAATGTAACTGTATATATTATCTCAAACTGAAACAAAACCCATCTAAAAATCCTAAAACATCTTACTGACACCCCAAAACACACATGGCTTACAGACATATTTATTAATTAAATTATCTCAAATTCAATTTCAGTTCTCAGAACCCAGGTAACGGTCTTAAGTATCAACAGTTTATGTATCCTATCTCAAAGCCCTCAAAAAGTCATACAGTCATGGCAAGAAATAAAACTTTACTTACATATTGTAATAAACAAAACCAGCATCTTAAGTACATGCACCAGCAATGTCTAGCAGTCCCTATTAACTTCCTATCAGTCTTACACCGTTTTACCTAGTACAGACACGTGTCAAGCAAACCCCATACTCATATTCTACAGTTATCATGAAATACTTATCATAATCAACAACAGTCACACAAATATAATAAACATAAACTGCATTTCTTCCTTAAAACACAGATTGAAGTCGTCCTTAACCCTGGCTCTGCAGTCAGTCATTAGCCACTCATTAGTAAACAGGAAATGTCACTCTAAATAAGTCACAGGCATCTCTCATTTACATAGACACAGACACACTCTCAAAATAACCAGCCTGCTGCAGTGCCCATGGCAGACAGAGCCTATATACAAACATAAAAATTATAACACAGAGACGTCTGATAAATTAAATAATATTTACAAGGCCTTAAATTGCATAACCTACCGAATTTAGACAAAATTTTAACTTAACCCTCCAAGGGACAAACTCCCTGAGTTTTTGTCATCAATTAACCAGTCTCGCCCCAGACCGTGGTCACATATCTAATGCCCTAACACAATTTAAAAGCGCCAACCAACTCAACCCCTGCCGAGAAGCTCTATTTTGGGGCATTTCACATCCCAGGCTTCCCCAAGTTTTAAGTTAAAGTTACACGCCCGAAACCCGGTTTCTACTGACCAAAAAAGTGCAAACCACCGTCCCGGACGGTAAACTGACCCAGTCAGTAGCTATTTTGGACCGTCCTCAGTTGTCCACGATTGCCAATCGGACTATCCGGCCCAACGGAAAATCCTGAGCGCCCCCAGGAAATTGGGAGCGCCACCTCCGAACAATGCACTTGTTAGACTCCCAGAGTCCCGTTCTATAGAATTTAATTATTTTGAAGACACGCGAAAATCACCAACCCACCATATCGGTGTCCAAGCCCGGCTTTATATTCAATTGAGACTTTAATGTCACAAACTCTTCGCCAATAACCTATACTCTAAATTCACTCTGCAGTCCAACTGCTTTAAATACACTTATTCTCTTTACTCTTTACTTATTTTCTCTTATTCTCTTTACTTATTTTCAACGTTTCATTATCATTACTTCAACTTCAATTCTCATGAGATTTTTCACCAAAATCAAAAGAGACATTTACCAGTAATTTCAGTAAGTAGACTTTAATTTCTCATGTCCAATCTGGCACATTTGGAAATAATTCAACAGGTAGTGCCTTACCTTTGAATAAGCCGGCTTATGTCCACTCACTTCGACCACTGACTCGTGTCTGCTTGTTCGAGCGCCTCGGACCCTCTCAGTCTCAACCTCCAACTTTTCTCCCTCAACCTCGGCCAAATGCACCAAATGTTACGGGTTCGAAATTGAGGATGAGAGTAAAACAATGATGGTCCAGAAGAGGTCAATCAAACAATTGATTTTTAATGAATGCACGTTAGCGTGGAGAGGTGTAAACTGCAAAACAGTTGTACATCTCACCCAAAATACACTCTAGATTGCTTTTATAACATCAGGGTATTGTAACGCCCCTTCTTCATGTTTACAAGCACATAATTTGCATGTACAGAACATTCATGTATTTTAAGAATTAACTGCAACATAGAGGTTCCTCCTTGTGGCATACTCTTAAGAATATGGTGATGATCTAAGGCCTTTGAGGTCACCATGGGCTGGACATCCTTCCGTCACCTGTAACTAGGCAAACTCAAATGCAACAAGAAGCTGAATACATTCAGGCCTTTGCTCAGCTACTTTTTACTGTACCCATATACTCAGCCTACGAGTTATGATACATATATATTTAACTCAATCATTTTAAAGTAGTTATAACTGCACCTGTAATAAACATGTTAATATTTGATTAGGATAACCCCTATAATATCAATTATAACATAATGCCAGCAACTTCAATAAACACTTCGATGAAATGATAATTAATGCAATGATAAGATGATGGTTATGTAAAATAATCCCTGTAATTCCACAAAACATAACAGAGACGCAGACTTGACAAAGGGATACAGCTGACAGGGGAGACAGAGCAACTAGAGAACACAGAGACATAAGCCATAAGACAGAACTCTAACAAAGAAAAAGACTAGAAATGATTAATAATTTCAATAACATAATAAACTCAAAACCCTGGGTCAATGACCCAGGCACCCTAACAGCATCAGTGTCTGGGTTTACAAAAGGTGCAGGCGGCCAGGAAAACAGTTCCGAAAAAAGTTCAGGGGGCCGGCCTGGAGGTTGACAGCACAAAAGTCCAAACCTGGGCAGTTCAGGAGGCCAACCATGTGAAAAGCAACGGTGGCGAGGCAGGCGAAGGAGGTCTGGAGGCCGGCCGCACAGAGGGCAGCGGCGGCGGCGACTGAGCAGGTCCGGAGGCCGGCCACGACAGCGATGACGTCCAGCCAACGACCTGGAAAGAGGACGGACAGGACGAGGACGTGCAGGCCGGACAGGACGAGGTGAGGCAGGACCAGACGGTGTGGAGACCTCTGGCACAGACGAAGCAGGACGGGGTGAGGCAGGACCAGATGGCTCCGAGACCTCTGGTGCAGATGAAGCGGAACCAGCCAGTGTGGAGGCCTCAGGCAGAGACGAAGCAGGACCAGATGGTAGCATGGCAACCGCAGGTGACGGAATTGGTGGCGGCACTGCAGGCGGCAGTGTGGAAAATGCAGGAGGCGGCACTGCAGGCAAGGGCGTGGGAGCTGCGGATGGAGGAGCAGGTGGGGGCACTGCAGGTGACGGCGTGGGAGCCGCAGGTGGGGGCGCTGCAGGCGATGGCGTGGGAGCCGCAGGTGAGGGCGCTGCAGGCGACGAAGGCTGGAGGGCCCCTCGGACCCTTCAGCGGGGACACAGGATGGCTGGCGCAGTTCTCCAGGACCCCCAGCGGGAACAACAGACGGCTGGACGGGCCCGTCGGACCCTCCAGCAGGAACAGGTGGCTGGACAGGCCTGTCAGACCCTCCATCGGAGACAGGAGACAACTGAAGCGGTTCCTTGGACCCTCCAGCGGGAACAGACGGCTGAAGAGGTTCCTCGGACCCTCCAGCGGAGACGGAAGACAGCTGGAGCGGTTCTCCAGAACCCCCAGCAGGAACAGACGGCTGGACAGGCCCCTGGGTCCCTCCAGCAGAGATACACAAAGGCCGGTGCGGTTCTCCAGAACCCCCAGCAGGAACAACAGATGAAGGCTGGACGGGCCCTTCGGACCCTCGAGCAGGAACAGGTGGCAGAACAGATGACTGAGGAGAGGAGTGGCAGTGGCGAGGGCGCCATTTCCTTCGGGATGAGGGAACAGGAACCAGTATAGAAATGGAGACCTCCTCCTCATCCTCCGACCACATAGCCACCAGGAAAAAGGCAGGCGAACGGACAGGTGAACGAGGTCCCGGCTGGCGTGGGGAGGGAGAGGAAGTCCGTGGCAGCGTTGAGGCAGGTGGAGAGTGTGTGTTGTGCTGGGGCAGCAGTAAAGAAGTGGAGGTGGAGGTAGAGAGAGCAAGCTCGCCCTGACTTGCTCCCTCCAGGCAGCTATGGAGCTGCCCAGCACAGTGTCCGTAGAAAACTGAGTTAGCTGAGGGTTGCTCCGAATGACAGCATCTACTGCGCTTAGCCCAACCGCCATGGTCCTCAAATCCTTGGCCTGGGCAATGCGGTCAAGAAGCTTAATCATCCACTCCATCTCAGCATTAAACTCAAAGGCTGAAGAGTCTGCGGGGTCCATGTTCTGGTCGCAATCTTCTGTTATGAAACGGCTGTGTGCAGGCAGGAAAAGGACCCAAAGTGCAGACTCCGGAGACAAACGTGAACTCAAACAGCTTTAATGCTGAACTCATAGTAACAAACTTCAAAATAAATTTACACTGGCAGGCAGACAGAACACACAGGAAGATGAGGGTAGATCATGACACGGACACAGAGAAACACAGGGCTTAAATACACAGAAGGAGCAATCAGGGAATGGGAAACACAGCTGGGGCAACTCAGGCCTGATGAGACAAATGAAGCAAAACCAGATACATTAACATGAGACATGGACCTTCAAAGTAAGATAGGAAACATAACACAGAGACGCAGACTTGACAAGGGGATACAGCTGACAGGGGAGACAGAGTAACTAGAGAACACAGAGACATAAACCATAAGACAGAACTCTAACAAAGAAACCAAAGACTAGAAATGATAAATAATAGCAAAATCAATTTCAATAACATAATAAACTCAAAACCCTGGGTCAACGACCCAGGCACCCTAACAGCATCAGTGTCTGTACTAAGTGGTGGTAACTGCAGTGGCTTAACCATTAAACAAGCTAATAGGGCAGGGATACGACTGTCTTCTGCCACAAAATAAAGTAAATTCGTGCTCATGTAAGGTCATAAACTTAAAACTAAATTTTGGAGGGGAAATGAAGATAACATCTATTAGATGTGTGAATTTTTACCGAGGTAGTTTTTCGTATATACTGCTGTTGAGCAACATAATGGAAAATAAGAATTATTCCTCAAATTAACTGACGATAATGCTAGCTTAAGCTGCAGGACAGTATTATGCGTATTAACATCTTTTCCAACAAACTTGTCTCTATTTAGTTAACTGGTGTTAGTAAAAATGTTTTACAAAAAAAAAGACAGGTATCAAGAGCCTGCAGTAGTCATTAGCACCCGAAAATTGTAAGTTTATTGTATTTTCTGGGTCATTATGACAATACAATTATATGAAATTTATTGACTTTTTCTGTGCAGATATTTGATGCTTATCTAATAACATTATTTTGTTTGTTAGTGAAGATTTGAATATGTTATCTTACATTCTGTAAATTTAATTTTGTAGAAAGATCAAACTAAATGATGTACCCACCCACCCTCACTCACCCACCCTCACCCACCCCCACTGCTGCTGTTCCACCTCTGACACCTCAGACACTTCACACCTCCTCTATTCACCCTGCTCACACCTCCCCACCCCCAACAACAGCATCCAATACACACTCAACACAAGGCTCCAGCCTGTCTCTCTCAACCACCCAGGTTAGGAGGGAACTGAGGAGGATTAAAGCCAAGAAGGCAGCGGGCCCAGATGGCATCAGCTTGAGGGTCGTCAGGTCCTGCGCAGACCAACTGTGTGGGGTGATGGAGCACCTCTTCAACCTGAGCCTGAGGCTGAGGAGAGTCCCACAGCTCTGGAAAACCTCCTGTGTTGTACCAGTGCCAAAGACTTCACGCCCCAAGGACCTCAACAGCTACAGGCCGGTGGCTCTGACATCCCACCTGATGAAGACCCTGGAGCGGTTGGTCCTGGATCAGCTTCGGCGCTTGGTGAGCTCATCACTGGACCCACTTCAGTTTGCCTACCAACCTGGCATTGGAGCGGATGATGCCGGCATTCACCTCCTACATCGTTCCCTCGCTTACCTGGAGACCACTGGAAGCACTGTGAGAATCATGTTCTTTGATTTCTCCAGTGCCTTCAACACTATTCTTCCCTTGGTTCCGAAGGACAAGCTGGAGAACTCTGGAGTGGACCATCACCTCACTACCTGGATTTTGGAATACCTCACCAAGCGACCACAGTATGTGAGGACTCAGGGCTGTGTGTCGGACAGGGTCATCTGCAGTACGGGGGCCCCACAGGGAACGGTTCTGGCTCCGTTCCTCTTCACCATCTACAATGCAGACTTCTCCCACAATTCCACCCAGTGCTTCCTGCAGAAGTTCTCTGATGACTCTGCAATAGTCGGCCTCATCACTGATGGGGACGACAAGGAGTACAGAGGACTGACTCAAGACTTTGTGGACTGGTGCCAGCGGAACTACCTCCAGATCAACGCCAGTAAAACCAAGGAGCTGGTGGTAGACTTCCGCAGGCACAAGCATTCTCCACTGCAACCACTGAACATCCAAGGTATGGACATTGAGGCTGTGGACAGCTACAGGTACCTTGGTGTTCATCTGAACAACAAACTGGACTGGACTCATAACTCAGACGCCCTCTACAGGAAAGGGCAGAGCAGGCTGTACCTGCTGCGGAGACTCAGGTCGTTTGGAGTGGAGGGCCCACTCCTGAAGACCTTCTATGACTCTGTGGTGGCCTCTGCCATCTTTTATGGTGTGGTCTGCTGAGGCGGCAGCATCTCTGCTGGGGACAGGAAGAGACTGAACAGGCTGATCCGAAGGGCCAGCTCTGTTCTGGGATGCCCTCTGGACCCAGTGGAGGTGGTGAGTGACAGGAGAATGGCGGCTAAGCTGTCATCACTGTTGGACAACATCTCCCACCCCATGCAGGACACTCTGACAGCACTGAGCAGCTCCTTCAGTGGCAGGCTGCGGCACCCACGGTGTGGAACGGAGAGATTTCGCAGGTCTTTCCTCCCCACTGCTGTCAGACTCTACAACAAAGACTTTAACTGATCAAACACACACACCCACACATGTGCAATAAGACTAAGTGCAATAATCTTTTCTGGCATCGTTGTATTTTTACTCAGTTGTATATAGCACTTCTATTCTATTTTTATCTTATTGTATATTTTATTCTACTGTATATAGTATTTTATTTTATTCTATTCTGTACAGTTGTGTACTGTATTTATTCTTATTGTATTATAATTTTTGCTTCATAACTTTTGCACTGTCCACTTCCTGCTGTGACAAAACAAATTTCCCACGTGTGGGACCAATAAAGGTTATCTTATCTTATCTTACAGTATTTTCACGATCATAAGGCGCACTTAAAAGTCTTAGATTGTCTTCAAAAGCACTGGCGCCCTATAGTACAGTGCGCCCTGTGTGTTGTAATGAGGACGTAGTAGAGAACACCATGAGAACGCTTAAAGGGTGAAGTGTGGGCGTTGACTGTAGCAGTAGAGACGATCGCACATACCTGTATTAAAGTACAGGTATGTGCGTTATGCAGGACATCGTTGTTTTAACAACCCTGAAAATGGCAAAGAGACACGCTTACGAAGCACAGTTTAAACTGAAGGCCATCAGCTACGCGGAGGAACATGGAAATCGAGCAGCGGTAGAGAATTTAAGATTAACGAATCGATGGTTCGCAAATGGAGGAAGCTAGAAAACAAGCTCCGGCAGGTCAAGAAAACGCAGCTGAGTTTCCGCGGACATAAGGCGAGGTGGCCCGAGTTGGAGGAAAGACTCGAGCGGTGGATCATCGAGCAAAGAACGGCGGGAGAAGCGTTTCGACGGTCACCATTCGCTAAAAGCAGTTTCACTAGCTGAAGAGATGAACATTGAACATTTCCAAGGAGGCCCGTCTTGGTGCTTTCGTTTTATGAAACGGTGCCATTTTTCCATCCAGACCAGGACTACGGTAGCGCAGCAACTTCCAGCGGATTATAAGGAAAAGCTGGCTATCTTCCGCTCCTACTGCAGCAAACACATCGGTGACAAAAACATCCAGCCCAGCCACATCACAAACATGGACGAGGTCCCGCTCACTTTTGACATCCCGGTGAGTCACACTGTGGAGAAGAAGGGGACCAGCACGGTAGCGATACGCACAACGGGTATGAAAAGTCTTCTTTACTGTTGTGCTTGGCTGCCATGCTAATGGACAGAAACTGCCACCTATGGTGATTTTAAGAGAAAGACTTTGCCTAAAGAGAAGTTTCCAGCAGGAATCATCATTAAGGCAAATGAAAAGGGCTGGATGGATGAGGAAATGATGAAAGAGTGGCTGAGGGAGGTGTATGTAAGGAGACCAGGTTTTTTTTTCCACGCATCACCATCGCTCTTAATCTGTGACTCTATGCGTGCCCATCTCACAGCCGAGTGAAAAACTAGTGAAACAAATGAACTGTGAGCTTGCTGTCATTCCGGGAGGCCTGACAAAGGAACTCCAACCGCTGGACATCGGTGTGAACCGCCTGTTCAAAGTAAGGCTGCTGCGGCGTGGGAGCGATGGATGACGGATGGAGACCACAGTTTCACCAAGAGTGGAAGGCAGCGCCGGGCGAGTTACGCCACAATTTGCCAATGGATACTGTAGCTCTGGATACTGTAGCTCCTGTGAAAACTAAGGCCTCAAATCCAAAGTCCCTGACTCCGTGGTATAATTCTCAAACACGTAGCCTAAAGCAGATAACTCGTAAGCTGGAGAGGAAATGGCATGTCACAAATTTAGAGGATCATCATTTAGCCTGGAGAAATAGTTTGCTGCTTTATAAGAAAGCCCTCCGCAAAGCCAGAACATCTTACTATTCGTCACTGATTGAAGAAAATAAGAACAACCCCAGGTTTCTCTTCAGCACTGTAGCCAGGCTGACAAAAGTCAGAGCTCTACTGAGCCAACAATCCCTTTAACGTTAACTAGTAATGACTTCATGAACTTCTTCACAAATAAAATTTTTATCATTAGAGAAAAATTACCAATAATCATCCCACAGATGTAACATT
This sequence comes from Oreochromis aureus, assembly GCF_013358895.1. NCBI lineage: Eukaryota > Metazoa > Chordata > Actinopteri > Cichliformes > Cichlidae > Oreochromis > Oreochromis aureus. Next base: position 342,391 of record NW_024108906.1, read on the forward strand.
ATCTACAGCTACTTTTAGTACCATCAATGTTAAGTTAGACTCTTTTTCTCCAATTGATCTTTCTGAGTTAACTTCAATAATTAATTCCTCCAAACCATCAACGTGTCTTTTAGACCCCATTCCTACAAAACTGCTAAAAGAGGTCCTGCCATTAATTAATGCTTCAATCTTAAATATGATCAACCTATCTCTAATAATCGGCTATGTACCACAGGCCTTCAAGGTGGCTGTAGTTAAACCTTTACTTAAAAAGCCATCTCTAGACCCAGCTGTCTTAGCTAATTATAGGCCAATCTCCAACCTTCCTTTCATATCAAAAATCCTTGAAAGAGTAGTTGTCAAACAGCTAACAGATCATCTGCAGAGGAATGGCTTATTTGAAGCATTTCAGTCAGGTTTCAGAGCTCATCACAGTACAGAAACAGCTTTAGTGAAGGTTACAAATGATCTTCTTATGGCCTCTGACAGTGGACTCATCTCTGTGCTTGTCCTGCTAGACCTCAGTGCTGCATTCGATACTGTTGACCATAATATCCTATTAGAGCGATTAGAACATGCTGTAGGTATTACAGGTACTGCACTGCAGTGGTTTGTATCATATCTATCTAATAGACTCCAATTTGTACATGTAAATGGAGAGTCCTCTTCAGACACTAAGGTCAATTATGGTGTTCCACAGGGTTCAGTGCTAGGACCAATTCTATTTACATTATACATGCTTCCCTTAGGCAGCATCATTAGAAGACATAGCATAAATTTTCACTGCTATGCAGATGACACACAGCTCTATCTATCCATGAAGCCAGGTAACACACACCAATTAGTTAAACTGCAGGAATGTCTTAAAGACATAAAGACCTGGATGGCCGCTAACTTTCTGCTTCTTAATTCAGATAAAACTGAGGTTATTGTACTCGGCCCTGAAAATCTTAGAAATATGGTATCTAAGCAGATTCTTACTCTGGATGGCATTACCTTGGCCTCCAGTAATGCTGTGAGAAACCTTGAGTCATTTTTGACCAGGACATGTCCTTCAACGCACATATTAAACAAATATGTAAGACTGCTTTCTTCCATTTGCTAACATCTCTAAAATTAGAAATATCCTGTCTCAGAGTGATGCTGAAAACTAGTTCATGCATTTATTACTTCCAGGCTGGACTACTGTAATTCATTATTATCAGGATGTCCTAAAACTCGCTGAAAAGCCTTCAGCTGATCCAAAATGCTGCAGCAAGAGTACTGACAGGGACTAGAAAGAGAGAGCATATTTCTCCTGTTTTGGCTTCCTTCATTGGCTTCCTGTTAAATCCAGAATTGAATTCAAAATCCTGCTCCTCACATACAAGGTCTTAAATAATCAGGCCCCATCTTATCTTAATGACCTTGTAGTACCATATCACCCTATTAGAGCACTTCGCTCTTGCACTGCAGGCCTACTTGTTGTTCCTAGAGTATTTAAAAGTAGAATGGGAGGCAGAGCCTTCAGTTTTCAGGCCCCTCTTCTGTGGAACCAACTTCCAGTTTGGATTCGGGAGACAGACACTATCTCTACTTTCAAGATTAGGCTTAAAACTTTCCTTTTGCTAAAGCATATAGTTAGGGCTGGACCAGGTGACCCTGAATCCTCCCTTAGTTATGCTGCAATAGACGTGGCTGCCGGGGATTCCCATGATGCATTGAGTTTTTCCTTCCAGTCACCTTTCTCACTCACTATGTGCTAATAGACCTCTCTGCATCGAATCATATCTGTTATTAATCTCTGTCTCTCTTCCACAGCATGTCTTTCATCCTGTTTTCCTTCTTTCACCCCAACCCGTCGCAGCAGATGGCCGCCCCTCCCTGAGCCTGGTTCTGCCGGAGGTTTCTTCCTCTTAAAAGGGAGTTTTTCCTTCCCACTGTCGCCAAAGTGCTTGCTCATAGGGGTCATATGATTGTTGGGTTTTCTCTGTATTTATTATTGTGCTATCTACTGTACAATATAAAGCGCCTTGAGGCGACTTTTGTTGTGATTTGGCGCTATATAAATAAAATTGAATTGAATTGAATTGAATGGATTGTAGATGGTTGGGCTAACATGTCTGCTGGCACTGTTGTTCGAGCCATAAAAGCCGGCATCATTTCCGAGGAGCCGCACGGCACGGAAAGTGACTCTGACAGTGAAGAAAGTGAACCTGGCATGTTTGATGGAGATTTAGCGCAGCTGTTCAATTCAGACACAGAGGATGAGGACTTTGATGGGTTTGATTGATGATAAAATGTGAGTACCAAACTTTGTTTTGCTCCTGCTTTATTTTTAAATACGCACACTTGTATGCTTGTGTGTTGTTGATGATGACGATTACTGGTAATAAAAATGTGAGTACCAAACTCAGTTTTGCTCCTGCTTTATTTTTAAATATGCACACTTGTATGCTTGTGTGTTGTTGATGATGACGATTACCGGTAATAGAAATGTGAGTAAGGTACCGAACTCAGGTTTGCTCCCGCTTTATTTTTAAATACGCATACGGTACTTGTATGCGCCCTATAATCCAGTGCGCCTTATGTGTGTGTTAAATACAGTAATGGCACACATAACTGAGACTGCGCCTTTTAGTACAGTGCGTCTTATGGTCGTGAAAATACGGTATCTTATCTTATCTTATCTTATCGTAACTAAGTATTACTGAAAGAGAATTTTGGTGGTAGGATGCAGATGTGTAATATTCCAGTTATCAACATTGTACTTAGTTTTAAGTTTTTGGATTACGTTTGGGTTGCCACATGGAATATGTTTTTTTCAGATAAAGGTGTGTAGTAATTTACTATATATCTGTAATGCTTTAATCAGATGGAAAATTATTTTAATGTATAATTAATAACCATGATTAGTTTATTTTGAAAACACACATAGAACTATGTTGAATAGTTTGTCTACATCTTTAATAGATGCTAAAAAAATTTATAATTGATCCAAAATTTGATATTTTCTAGATATCTTATTCTGCCTGTGAAACACAATTTACCTCCATCCTGAGTGTCCCTACACTGCAAAAATGGGTAGTCTACATTTAGGAAACAAATACTACATTTGATACAAAAAGCACTGAAAACAAGTGAAATTATCTGTCCATGCAGCAAGTTAATTTTACTTAATAAGAAATCTTGAAATAAGATTTTTTAATCCAGAAATAAAAGAACACATTTGAGAATTGAAGAGGGTTAAAATAAGCTTTAAAAAACTCAATTTTAGATAAATATGCTAAATTACAGTCTTTTTTATGTTTTGAATTCTTACTTGCAGCAAATGAATGCAATGCAACGAGAAAAATAGTTCTAATACTATGAAAATCTACTCAGTATTAGTGAAGTATGATTAATTTGTTTCTTGATTCAGGTTGGCTTATCTTAAAATAGAGCCTAATCCATATTAAATCCAAGCACAAAAACCTTAAAACAGACCTTTTTCCTAGAATATTCCTTGGCTTCTACTGAAATCACAGCCAGGACAAGAGTGATATATGTCAACATTTATTCCTCTCATGAGAACAAAACCCTTTTTGTAAACAATATAGGGCTGCTGCACAATCTCTAAAATCTAAATCAACCCTTTAGAAGGCCTAAACAGAGAAAAGAAATTACATTTTTGGCCCTAAACTTTTGTGACAGTCACATAATCTCACAATGTTGTAAATAACGGCATTACTAATTTAAAACTTTATATGCCTCAGGTAAAGTGTCATTAAGAGAAAAAAAAACAACAACTTTCATTTGTAAGGCATAAGTAAAGCAGAGTCTCAGGACATTGCTAGGCAAATTAGGAACAAAGTTGTACAAACGCACTACAAAGCTAAACAAACTGCAAATGACCTGATAAAATTCTGCTTGGTATTCACCTATTTTTCAAAGAATGACTTCCACTTAGCTATTGCTTTCTTATATGCACAAGTGGCATCTTGATCATGGATGGCATCAGTGATTACCTCAGTTTGTACGACAGAGAGGACCGTTGCAACACATTTCGGGTATGTTAAGTGCAAGGTGTAGTAATATGCCATCAACACCAACATTCCTTCCCAGAAATCCTCCAAGGGCAGAGTGGTCACTGGTATGTTTCCTACAGCAACAATGCTGGTTGTCCCATCAAAAAGCAGCACTGGGGAGGAGAGAGGCCGCTTCTCCAGGTATAGCATAGCATCTTCACCCGGCTAGAAAAGCACAAAAAAAGGACAAATTCTTCAAGATTTTAAATGAAAGGGTTGCTGTGCATCCAAACAGCTTAAGACACAAAAAGCAAAATCAAGAATGTTTAGAATGATTTACTGTTGGAATAGAAGAAATAAATGAAATTTTGGAAATGTATTAATTCTGAGCATGAATTTTCTCTAGTTTACAGCCTTTTTTATCATGTATATTTGTGCTTTTTTTCTCATTTGTTTTTTTAAACATTTTTTAAAAACTTTGTTACATATTCTAGTTTTTGAATGCCTTATATAAATAATTTTACCCATTTTACTTGTATCCCAACTGCAATGTGCTTTTGCTCTGCGCTGCCTCTCTGGAGTAGGTTTTAAATGCCAATTTAGAAATCCTGAAGAAGGAGTAATTTAATCCCTGCTGAATTGAACTTTGACCCTCTCTTATTAAGCATGAAAAGCAAAATAATATAATGATAATGGTAATAATAATAATACTACAATTAAATGGAGTGAAAGTTACAGTGGCTGGTATTGCTAACAGCTGTTCTCACCTGGAGGATATGAAGGAGAGCCTCACTGGCACTTCCCAGCCGCTTTGGTGGTGTAGTTGGTGAAGGAAAAAGAGATGGAAGTGCATTGAAGAGAGTGACAGTAAACTCCACTGTGGACAGAGAAAAGTATCTTAATAAAGTAATCTGAACATATCTGATGTATGGATTTAATGTATGAAAAGGCCACTTACCTCCACGTACATCCAAGGGGAGAGGAGGTTTCAGGACCTTCTTCCAAATGCCATAGAACTGCACTTTCGAACAAAACTCTGCCCATCTACCCTTCATTTGATCTATGCATTTGCAGTTGGAACCACCAACGATGCGACACAGTTCATCCATCGCCTATGAAAAAGTTAGGGTCAAGAACCCTATCCAGAGAAAAGCAAGGAATTTAATTGAAGGTAGCTAGGCTTACATTTCGAATATCTTTGAAGCACGGGTATGCTTCAAATATTTTTGTGGGCCTGTCTTCTTCCCTTGTAACATCTGCATCAATAAAAGCTCGTCTGGCCTCAAACTCCAGGTCCAAAATTTGAGCAACGTCACTTTGGTTGGGTTTTGCATTTGGTTTCCTGTACATGTTGCTCAAGGTTTTGTAATGTCTTGGCTGCATCTTCAGGCTGTCATGGTCTGCTAGGGAGAGCAAAGAGCATTTGTAAGACAAGGTGTAACTACTAGACTTCAGAAAATCCAGATTTTTCTAATCAGTAATTTCTAACAAGGTTCTAGGATTATTTTTAAGTTACTGTTTTCAGTTTAATATTTATGAGAAATAATGTTTAGGTTAAATATGTTTAAGTAATGAACTGACCCTATATGTCCTGATCATTTCCCTTTATGTCCTTGTCCTATAATGATCATGGATTTATGTTAATTGTTACTTTGAACAGAATCAAATATTAAAAGGAAAGTTAAAGATGCCCATGAATAAAATCATTGTGAAAACAAGGCACAGTTTGTTTACTGTGTATACCATTCACAATAGTGTGGACAGTGATTATGAGCTCATGGATAAAAAAATCTTTTAGGTAATTTGATCTATGACAGAAACACTGTGATAAAGCATGATAGATGTAACCAGCATGAGGATTTACATGTGTAAATAATCAGTACTGAATAACACCCACTACAACACAAGGTATTAAAATATAAACTATTTTCTGGTGATTGTGTGCAACACTGTGTGTGTGCTATGGCTAACTGGCAAGATGGTATGAGGGATATATCATATGTTGACACGCCAACGTGTTAATGCCACACCAATGTGATTTGTGGAATACACATTTAGAAAGGGGTTCATTGTTGTAGCCATATGGTGGAAGGAGTTGTAAGAGGAGACACAGTCAGCAGATAGAGAGGTAGCTAAGGGTGACGGTGGACTTACCAACATCGTCATCTGGAGTTGGTGGACCTATGGCAGCCCTGGGTGCAGAGCATGAGGCTGACTTAGATAATAGTTTTGAAGCCAGGGTATTATTGTTTGACTGTGTTGGTACAGTAGAGTGTAGATGGAATTTTGATGCTTTCTCTGAGAAAAAAAGTAGAGGATGAACAGAATTTAATAACAGGAAATGGCTAGAAAGTTAAGGCAAATATTCAAAACTGTCTAAATCTTGCAATACACTCTGAATAGAAAACTGAGGGCAAAAGTTTGAAGTTTTATATGTCCAAAAGTCATTACTACAGCAGACCAAAGTACACACCTGCATTTGAGTTGTCCTTGCTGAGGTCAAGTATGGTATAGTCACTTGAACCACTTGCTTCGCCACTTAAGTCACCTTCAGTTCCATTGTCTAAGTTGTCTGAGCTGAAAATAATCTTCCTGGGCCTGCCTCGCTGCAGCATGGAACCCTGTTTCCTCCTTGGAGACTTCATATTTTGGAGTCGTTTGTACAGTTTGGTGTAGATGGTCACCTGTGGTAAAATAATATATATTTGTACATTCTTTTTTATCTTGCTCAATTTTAGATATTGTAGTGGCAAAAGAATGACTTACATATGGCATGTGTGTGTCAGCATCACATAACATAGGGTAATAGTCGACAATCTTCTGTGACATTGCTCTCATTTCAAGTTTGGAGGGGTATCCTACTTCTTTCCCCATGGGACTAGCACGAAGGATTGCAACCATGCTGGTGACTGTGTTCCTTATAAGTCTGCAACAGAGCTCCTTCGACATCTTACAGTCCTTTTCCTTTCCACTGTGAAGCAATGCAAAGTACTGACTGCGCACCATGTCCAGTTCTGAATCTGTATACAACACATACTCTGGTGGGTCTGGCATTTTCATTGTTTTGTGAGCAGTGTAGGAAATGGGACTGGAAGTTTGTGGCTGACATTCAGACACAACAAAGCCTAAGGGGTTACTCTCGCTTCGATGGCAAGTGTTGGCATTTTGTTCAGCAGTCTTAAGCAATAACAGTTGCGGGATATAAAAAAAAAATAAAAATCCACAATTAGGCAAATTATTGCTAGACAATGATATATTCTAGCATTAATTATAATATTCTTATTTGTATAATGTCTGTTTACCTGTTGGATTATGAAATTCCAAAGCTTCTTTCTCCGGAAGAAATTTTCATGGCCTGGAAAGAGATCCTTCAGGTCATCCCGGGTAAAGCTTCTCAAAGCTTCATAGTCAATATTCGCAGCTGTAAATGAGAAACACAGCTTTAATTTTGACATTTATTTCTCTTTGCCTGAGTGTGGCTTATTACATATTGAGGTCATTTTTGCCAATAAATATATAACATTTTTTAAATGCAATAAAACTATTTTTTGGCGGTTTTCAAGAATGATGTTCCAAGTATATTTTGTCAAAAACGATTCAAGGCTATGATTTGGATAAATTTCAATCCAACTGAAACTAGAGTGCAATCTCAGCTCCAAGTTTCAGAAACCATCGGTTAGCATAATCAGCAAGGACAGCTAATGACTCAAGATAACTGAAAAATGAGACTTACCCTGCAACACAGACAGTATGGCATCGTCAAACGCATCCATGCCGTGACAACAGTTCTCTAGCTCGGTTCAAAAGCCTCCGCTCAAAGCACCTGGCAATAGCCCACAGCTGAAGTAAGATCATTTAGCTAATGATCATGTTAGCTAGCTTGCTAACTAGCGGCCCTCACAAAACACGACTTTATCTTAATAGCACAGTTATACTATAGTGTCGTTCATAAATGTAATTATTGAACTTAATGTTACCAACCTTAAACTATTGTTAGTTTTTTAAAAATAAATAATTTTTATCTTGGTAACGGTCCAGTTGGTTTACAAAGCACGGAAAACGATTTTGTCCCGAAAAAGTAAGGTCATGACAGGAACTGAGCATGCGCATGCAGAAAATTATTTATATATTTTTTTCAAAGTACACAAAATTCACAAATGAAGTCTAAAATGCTTATTGCCTAAAAATAAATATAATTGATATAATTTAAAACTGAAAAATTGGATAATTAAGGAAAAATATATTTTTAAAAATTGCCTACATTTCCCATTGTCCCACACTCTCATCTGTGGCCTTCAGTAAAGAGCGGTAAAGTATTCCGCATGGCTACAGCGCATAAACAGTTCACCATGGCGCTCTGGAGATGTATGAGCTGTTTTATCTTTGTTTCTTAAACTCTGAATGTGCTCCTTGCCACGTAAATGCAGCTCGTGGTCGAAGGCAAGATTTGGATTGTGGAAAAGATGGCTGTGAACAGGATTTCAGAGTTTTTAACTCGTTCTTTCGCCGCATTAAACGGACGCACCCTCTGTATTTGACGAATGGAAACCCACCAAGAGGATGGAGGATCCCCCCCAACATCCCACTCTGTAGGATCGGAAAATTGTTGTGGTTCTGTGTTTGCCAACCGTGGTACTACAACAACAACCAGCACTGTGGAAATATCAAGTCGTGGATCTTTGCCTGAAGCGCAGGAGCCTCAGGTTGACAGCCCGGTCACGGTAAGTGTTAACCTAATTAAATAAAATGTAGTGTGACTTCTGATGACACATTTAGCTATATTTAACTCCTCGTATAAGGTCCTATATTACTTTTACTCCTTTTCTCCATTTTTAATCAAGCGTTTTTCACTATGGTTGGATTGTAAATCACCAGGATGAGTGTAAAGGCTACGCTGCAGCCGTAGCAGGCATGCACTCTGCGGCTGTCATGTCTCATGGTGTAGTTTGCATCAAAGACACTTTGCTCGTTTAAATCATTCATGTGGCAGCAATTTGGGTATCTCGTAGGAAAATTAAATAAAATAATAAATGCATACAATAAAAATATGACATACTTATATAAACATCAATTCTACATGAAAATCTAAATTACATTATTTTAAAATACATAAATAATTTAATAAATAACAGTAATCAGTGTCATTCACTTTGTTTTTCTTTTTTTGTTTTTTGTTTTGATGGTCTAATCATTAGGTTACCTAATTATACCTGTTGTGTGAGATTTTAGAATTGGCCAAGTGTTTGGAGTAACTTTGTTATTCTGCTCTAAAGGAAGAAGCTGCTACTACAACATCCTTTACCAGACCTGTTGCGGCTTTCGCTATCAGTGTTCAAAAACAGTGCCACTAATCACAGGTATGTCATATTCTTAATGGATCAATACAGTACATAATGCAATCAATATCTTACTTGTTTATAATGACATTCAAACTTTTTATGTAAATGCAGAATAAGTTACTTTGTTTGTCAAATATTTTCACAGAGAACGGTCAAACATATCATCTCAGGAGTGCAACAATATCAGGCAGTTCTTGTGGATATGCTCAAGCAAAAATTGAGGACAGTGTTTGAAGATCATGCCGAGAGAACCACTCAGCTTCAAGATGAGGCGTTGGCTACATTTGATAAGTTCATGGATCCTTTCTCCAGCATTGCTATGGACAGAGTTGAGCCATAGGGGAACTGTTCAGCCCAGTCAACGCATAGGAAGTAGTAGTATCCCAGAAGATTTGTTAGGTAAAGCAAGGTCTTTGAAGGGTCATGTCCATAAGCAACAAAAGTTTTTACTACGTACCATTAATTGAAGGTGTAAAGCAGTTATTGACTGATGAGAGAATCTGTTGAACACTGCACCACAAAGAAGCAGAGAGGCATTCTTCTATGATTTAACAAACGGATCCCTCTTTACATCTCACCCCATATTTACAGCCCAAATGCATTGCAATTAATACTTTACACAATTATAATGTGTAACCCCTTAGGGTCCCATGCTTCTGTAAACACATTGGTTATGTTTTATTGTACTTTAGAAAATATTGATTCAAAATTTAGGTCAAAGTTAGCTGCAATATGACTTTATTGCTATCGCTAAGGAAAATTACATTGCTCAGTGGGGCGTTGATGTTGTACTGAAAAGAATTCTTCAAGATCTATCAGTGCTTTACAATGGTGTAAGGATTGAAATGTCAAATGGTGAAATTAAATAGTTTGGTGTTTTTTATAGCCAGTTGCGGAAACATGCTATCCCAGCATGAGATTGCTGGCTTTAAAGAAGGGATTGGTTTTGCTTATAGCAAATGTAGACACTGTGAATACAACAACAACAAATTGAAACAGTCTTGTGGACAGATGCTGATTCTTTTGAAAATACTTAATTATGATAGTTCAGATAAGTTCCTGCTCCCATTATTTTTTTACAAACTGTATTGCAACTGAAAAGTAAGATTGAGGAACACCTGTATCAGTTCATGCTACAGAATTAGCACATGAGCTCATTGATTATACTTTATACTGTTCTAGTAGTTTCAGGGAAATTGTGTTTGTGCCAATAACATAGAGTCTTTCTGATATCATTTCCCATAGAAATCAGCCTTAAGATTAGGGCTGCACCAAAGGATTTTCTTAGTGTAGTGTTCTGATGTCGGTTAACAAACCCTCATCAAATGTTCCCTAAACCAATGTTAGTGTTGTGCCACAATAATGCTGGCATGCTGGGACAAACAGCTGTCTCTGAAATGAGATTTGTATCATAGATTTTGGTAAAATGTTTTCTCTTTTATGTAAACATTTGAAGTCAGACATGATTTTTCAATAAATCATGTTTTCAAAGGATGACTTGTGTGAATTTTTATTAAATCAAGGTAATGGAGTTTGTGACTGCATCTTGAAACAAGTTATATTTTGAGAGAGATCTGGTGAGAGACCTAATGTAGGCTATTTTAAGAGTTATTCTTTCCATTTTAGGATTTCTGTACTAATATAGACACAATTGTATGGTTATTCTTGATTTAAGTTTATAATCTAAAATCAAGGCTTAGAAACAAGTATATCATTTTTAAAACAAGGCAAATTATCTGCCCTGTCTAAAAATAAGATTTTAAATCATGATAAGCACCAGGTAATTTGCAGTGTAAAGGCTCTGTAGGAGTGGTGAGTGTTTGAACTATACATAGGGCAGTACTTAAGGGGTTTAAGTACATTTAAGCTCTACTAAATTGCATTGCAAATGTTAATGAATCTGTCTCTCTCCCTCTCCTCCTTCTCCAGTGAATGTGGCAGTGTAAAGGGTGCTCAGTATCAGTTAAACGTAAATTTGGAGCTTCTTAATCATTACAAACTCAAACATCCACACTTTGGACGTACTTCCCGTTATCCATGTACATTTTCAAAATGCCCATGCACATTTAAGACATGGAACGCCTTAATTGTACATCAAAGTAGAGTGCATTCTTCACAAGACAGTCAGACATTGAAAGAGTTATCTATATTTAGCTGTCACTTATGTTCCTGCGGGAACTTGGCAAATGAAAGGGAATACTTTATTCATACCAACTCACATCTAAAGAAAAATGAAAATGTTTCTTGCATGTTTGTTGGTTGTAGTTTTCAAACTTGTATTTATGGAACCTTTCAATCTAACAAGAGTCGCAAACATACACCCCATAATCTTGCAGATTTTAAACCAGGTACTGTGAAGAAATCTACAGTAGCATCTCTGGCATCATTTCCTGATGAAAAGTGTGAGGAATTTGTCGAGGAGGATTCATATTGTTTATCGGTAGATTGCAGTGATCAAGATAATGCCCTGCCAAATGCAATAGAGCAGCAGCTTGCAGCGGCCTTACTGAAATTGGAGTGTTTAGTCCATGTGCCAGGTACAGCTATTGATGAATTTTTACAAGAACTTTATCATTTAAAAAGCTCTGCATCAGTCCCAGTATCTAGAGGCTTTATAACTGACATCTTTAGCCGTCACTATCTTCAAGTTGAAGACTCTGTAGTTGAAGAAATCCTTGCAGCACTTTGTTTATCTGACCCTCTTCAAAAAGCCATAGGAAAAGGTGGCCCTCTTAGCACCACATATCAACGTAAACAATTTTACAGGGAAAAGTCTGGTGTTGTGGAACCAGTTACCTACATACTTGATCAAAAAAAGAAGTGCACCTTTCAGTATGTCCCACTGTTACAATCATTACAGCAACTTTTAAACAGAAAAGCAATTCTTGATAAGGTACTTGAAAGTCATACAGGAAAGGACGAAACTGAAGTTGACCCATCTTATGAGTACAGGTCTGTTAAAGACGGTTATCATTTCAAAAACTTCCTGTTAAAAGGGAGTTTTTCCTTCCCACTGTCGCCAAAGTGCTTGCTCATAGGGGGTCATATGATTGTTGGGTTTTTCTCTGTATTTATTATTGTGCTATCTACTGTACAATATAAAGCGCCTTGAGGCGACTTTTGTTGTGATTTGGCGCTATATAAATAAAATTGAATTGAATTGAATTGAAAAACAACTGTTTCTTGAATGCTGATGAGTTGCGTATATCACTTTGTTTGTATGTGGATGATTTTGAGACCTGCAATCCCCTAGGGACGTCTTGAAAGAATCACAAGCTTTTTGGTGTTTATTGGATACTAGCAAACCCGCCTCCAGGCTGTCACTCTGCTTTATCATCTATTTATCTTGCTGTGCTTTGTAAAAGTGACGATGTTAGAGCATATGGTTATGACAAAGTTTAGGAACCTCTTGTGGAAGATCTTAAAAGTTTGGAGGACCACGGTGTGCATATTCCTTTGTTAGGGAAATCTCTTAAAGGTACTTTGCATAGCATTGTGGCTGATAATTTGGGAGCACACAGCATTGCTGGCTTTGTTGAAAATTTTTCTGGTGATTACTTCTGTCGGTTTTGCACAGCAAAATGTTGTGATATTAATTCTCACGGTGTTGCTTCAGGTTTTTTTCATCTCTGAACTGAAGCAGTTCATGCAGAACATGTTAAAAAAGCCTCTGAGAACAGCACACAGTACTTGGGGGTTAAACAAGATTGTGTTTTTCCAAAACGATTGTCACATTTTCATGTAGTCTCTGGTTTTCCCCCTGACATTGCTCACGACGTATTTGAAGGTATTGTGCCAGTAGACGTGGCTCATTGCTCAGCATCACTAGCAAGAAGTGTTTTACAATAGATGAGCTAAATAAAGCTATATTGTCATTCCCCTATAAATGGTCTGACAAAACAAATAAGCCACATGTTGTGTCACAGAGACTCTTGGGTCTGAAAACAATTGGAGGCAATGCCCATGAAAACTGGAATTTGCTGAGGTTGCTCCCATTTTTAATAGGACATCGTGTGCCAGAAAATGAGCAAGTATGGCTTGTATTAATGGTTTTAAAAGATATTGTTGAGTTAGTTGTTGCCCTTGTACATACTGATGAGTCCATCTTGTATCTTGAAAGCAAAATAGTTGAACACAGACAAAGGTACCAAGAGCTGTTTTCCTGTGTCAGACTTCTACCAAAGCATCACTATCTTGAGCACTATCCTCAGATGATAGCAGTATGGACAATGCGATTTGAAGCCAAACATCATTTTTTAAGCAAACTGTCAAACACACCAGTTGCTATAAAAATGTACCTTTGACCTTTGGCTTCAAAACATCAGCTGATGATTTCTTTCCACATCAGCTCACCGTCATATGGTAAATGCAACCTAGATGCACATCATGCGTCCCCAGTTCCAGTTGATCTACTGAAAGAGGATGTTTGTCAAGCTATTCGGTCAAAATACCCTGGTACATGGGAAGTATATCTGGCCAAAAATGTGTCAGTTATTGGCATAACCTACAGTGAAGGGATGATAGTTACTCATGGTTCAACATCCGGATTACCAGAGTTTGCCGAAATTATTCAGATGTGTGTTATTAATGAGAACCTGTTTCTCATTGTCAAAGTGTTGTGTGGGTGGTACAATGAACACTACAGAGGCTTTGAATTAAGTATGTCCCCTTCAAGAGAAATCAAGCTTCTAGCACTGAGTGAACTCTGTGACACTTATCCATTGGCTGATTACATGGTTGGCCCAATCCGAATGGTGACCTTAAAAAGGCATATCATCATAAAGGGTTGGTTAATTAGGAGTTTTGATTAGTTTACAATTTTGTTTTTACTTGACTGCACTTTTTGTTTTTGTTTGGGCATAGGGCTATGTAGCATCCAGTTGAACTGAGAAGGCCAGAACTGATGGTTGTTGAATGACCTTTATTGTTCCTTGCCGTGTATCAGACAACGAACCAACGTAAGAGCTAGACAAACAAATAAAACAATTACCATGTTATTCATGTAACACCTTTTAAACCGCTCATTACACTCGTCTAACCGTTTTCTATTAAACTATGCAATACATATTATGCGTTTCAGATTGCTCAAATTAAATCATGTACATTACAAACCTTGTTCCCCTGTCGACTGTAGCTAAAACCATTCGTTTTTGTACAATTTAACCATGTTTTTCTCTCCGTTAGCAATAGTTTACCGTTTTCTTCCATCTTTTTTGTACATCAAGCTAGTTACCATTAGCAACATTCACTTCTGGTTACACAGGAAGTTACCACAATAAAAGCACAAAACATTATATGACGTGTATATGAGCTAGCTTTACATATCCGCCGTTACACTCCCACCAAATTATTTGCTGTTACAAACAAAATAAAACACAAATAATTTCTAAACAGGTAACTTAACAATGATAATACCTTTGTATATGCAACAACTAACTTTCATTGCATTGTAACTTCTTAGTGCATCTTGCTTTTCACAACTTTCTAACAGTAGAACCAACTTATGAACTGGGCGTTCTACTGTAGACATCTTATGTAAACGTTCACCCTTTTTACTAAGGTTTCTGTCTGCAAAGGTTATTTTGACCTTTCTCACAAGTCCGTCTTCATCTGTTATGGTGTCCACAACTCTACCAAATCTCCATTGGGATCGTGGCAGTATTTCTTCCTTATCCATCACTATGTCACCTACTTGCGTATTCCTTTTAGCAGCATGCCATCTCTGCCGAACCCTGATGTTATGAAGATATTCTCTCTTCCATCTGCTCCAAAATTGTTCTGTTAGGTATTGTACCTGACGCCATTGCTTCAGAGCATACAGATCCTCTTTAACAAACTGTCCTGGAAGAGGCAAAGCTGTTGTGGTTTTCATAGTTAGGAGATGATTTGGAGTTATTGGTTTCAAACTGTTTGGATCATTGAGATTGTCTGTCGTCAGTGGGCAGCTGTTTACTATTGCAGCTGCTTCATAGAGAAAGGTTCTGAGCGATGAATCGGTGAGTCATCTCTTCGCAAGAGCAAGTGTGGCGTTGAGGACGTTTCTCACAGTCCGAATTTGTCGTTCCCATACTCCACCTGCGTGACTAGCATGGGGTGTGTTAAACACAAAATCACATATTTTTTCAGGTAGAAAGGTTGTCAGTTTTTCAGTGTTTATTTCATTCAGTGCTGCAGACAGTTCATTTTTGGCACCTACAAAGTTAGTACCTTGATCACATTTTATTTGTCTGACAGAGCCTCTCAGAGCTATAAAGCACCTTAGTCCATTAATGAAAGCGTCCGTAGTCAGGTCTTCTAACATTTCTACGTGTACTGCTCGTAAATAGAAACAAGTGAAAAGGAGAGCGTACCTTTTCTTTTCTTTTCTTGCTTGTTTGGTTAGGAACGGGCCGAAAACATCCATACCACAGTATGTGAAAGGCGGAGAGTGTTCGACTCTTTCTGTGGGGAGATCTTTCATTTTTTGTCCTTCCACAGCTCTCCTTAGTCTCCAACATGTCACTAAAATCATTAGAAATTATTACAAATAACAGCTTGAATGTACAGGATGTAGTCTGATACTGTTTGACTTAGCTTGGGAATCCAATAACCGCTGGACCGTATTTCGTTCATTGTGAAGCTCTTTCCTTGATGATTTATTCTTTCGTGACAAGTGAGCGATTATGAGTTTTGTAATATGATGGGTTCTTGGAATGACAGTTGGATGTTTGAATGTGTTAGGAAGCGATGAGTGTTCTAGCCTTCCTCCCACCTTGAGCACACTGTCTTCATCCAAGAAAGGATCCAAGTTGTACATTTTGATGATAGCAGTTCCGCTACTGATGTGCCCCTTGATGCTATGTCAGCGGGTTTTCACTCGTCGGTACATAGAACCATTGCTGTGGTGCAGTATTGTTACGTATTTTTGCACTCTATTGGCAACGAATGTGTGGAAAGCGTCTTGCTTCACTGCCAATGTACCCCAGTGTGACCTTTGAATCTGTCCAAAAGAACTCTGCCACATTGTCATAGAGTAGCTCTTCCTTTAGCATGCTGCTTACTGTGATTGATACTGCAGCTGCGGACAACTCTAGCCTCGGAATCGTGGTAACCTTTGTTGGAGAGACTTGAGCTTTGCCCATTACAAAACTACAGTGAACCTCTTTGTTTTTGTTTATCAGTCTTAGGTAAGTGCATTGTCCATATCCTGTCGTACTTGCATCAAAAAAGTGGTGCAATTCTCTTTTTACCACATCTCCAAACGATGCAGGAACATAACATCTGTTTATTTGCAACCTTTTCAGGTTGTGCAGATCTTCTTTCCAGCACTGCCATTGCGGATTGAGATGTTCAGGAGTGGATCATCCCAGTCTGTACCTTGGCGGCACATTTCCTGTAGGATTCTTTTGCCGTTGAGAACGTACGGAGCAATGAAACCCAAGGGGTCAAATATTGCTGCGACTGTGGACAAGATGCTGCACAACCAGGTGATGAAGCAGCGCCAAAGAGATGTACAGTCATTCGATAAGCTTGAGGTGGTTTGCTCATGTCTCCTCCTTTCCACCATAAAAAGCGCAAGTAGTCACGATCGTTTGTATTGACTTTGAATTGGTGGAACATTTTTTCAATGTCACACATAAGCGCTACCTGATGTTGTCGGAAGCGGACAAACACGCCAGTCAAGTTGTTTATCATGTCAGGGCCATTTAGTAAATGGTCATTAAGACAGGTACCCTTGTGTCTGGCTGAACAATCGAACACCACACGTAGCCGTTCTGGTTTCTTTGGGTGATAGATGCCGTGGTGCGGTATGTACCATGTCTCACCTTCAGGTCCATTATCATCAGTCTCTTCGGCATCACCCCTTTGTATAATGTCATTCATATACGTGACATAGTCCCTTTTGTATTTTTCCATCGTGCATTAGTTTACGTTTGAGCTGATTGAGTCTGCTCTCGGCAAGTTGTCTGTTATCTGGCATTAGTGGCCTTTCTTTAAATGGCAAAGGGATTTCATAATGTCCCCTTTCTGTTTGTGTTATGCCTTGTTCAAGTTTCTCAAGAAACCTAAGGTCGTCTTGAGACACCATCTTTTCGTTTATTTCGTTTTCTTTAAAGTCCTTTTCCAGTGCACGTATTGCATCTGTGGGAGTACATGGAGGCATTTCTTTAACAGTTATTCTGTGACGGAGACTCCTTGTTGTCTCTAATGCATTGCATGGTACTGAGTTGCCAACTATGCTCCATCCTAAATCAGTTTGGATGGCATATGGCTCATTGTCTTTACCTAAGAGTACTTGTCTGGGCGCCAGAGCTTGGGGACAAGTATAACCAATCAGGAGACTCACCTCACAACTGAGGAGCGGTGGGATCTCATCTACAATGGACGACAAATGACTCCACAGTTTTGCTGTGTCACATGTTGGTATGTGTTCTCTATTTGCAGGTATGTAGTCCTTTGTGTAAGCAGTTGGGAGCCTTAGCACTGTTGCTGAATTGTAACCTCTCACTAGAAGATCACACACCTTTCCGCTGCTTACTACTGCATTTTTACCCATCATTGTGGTTAGTCTGAGTTTTACAGGGCTCACATTTGCTTGCAGTTTCTGTGTTACATCCTGATCTATAAAAACAGTGTGTCAATGGAAAATTGTACTTTGTAGTCAGTATAATCTTTTAATGATATAAGTTTCCATATATGCTTAGAGGTGTATAATCGATTGTGTAGTGATAGGATGTGTGATCTTTAGTAGGCTGCAAAAGGCTTTGTGTGCATTCCAGGGTGTTCTGGCATTCAAACCCACATCCTGGGAGCATGGGAAAAGGGCATACCTTCTCTTATTGTTTTATGATAGGATAAACGTATCTATGTCTGTTTTACTCTAAGTGCCTTTTGTTTAGATGAACTGTTGGACTTCCAGACCAGCAGGTTTAGGGAGGTCATTTATGGGGTCACACTCTGACCCCCCCCCCCCCACACACACACACACACACACATGATAGCTGTGTATGTCCCGCCCTCTGCTAACGCTGCAGCAGCCTGTGAGGTCCTGCACACTGTAACCAGCAGACTTCAAACACAGCACCCTCAGGCCCTTTTCCTGATCTCTGGGGACTTTAATCACATCTCCCTGTCCTCCACTCTCCCCACCTTCACCCAGTATGTTACCTGCCACACCAGAGACAATAAAACATTGGACTTATTGTATGCCAACACCAAGGAGGCATACAGCTCATCACCTCTCCCTCCCTGGGGGCTCAGATCACAATCTGGTTCATCTCCAGCCTGTGTATAAACCTCTAGTACACAGAGAACCAGTTGTGAAACGCACAGTAAGGAAATGGTCGGCAGAGACTGAAGAGGCCCTGAGGGACTGTTTCCATTCTACTGTATGGGACAACCTCTGCAGCCCCCTGGAGGATGACCTCAACAGCATCACAGACTGCATTATGGATTACATGAACTTCTGTGTGGACAACACCGTACCCATCAAAAAGGTACGGTGTTTTTCTAACAACAAGCCATGGATAAATCCAGAAATTAAGGCTCTCCTCAAGGAGAAGAAGAGAGTCTTTAGATCTGAAGACAAACAGGAGCTGAGAGTTGTCCAGAAGAAGCTGAAATGGAAGATAAGGCAAGGAAAGGAAAACTACAGGAGGAAGATGGAAGAGCAGCTGCAACAGGACAACATCAGAGGGTTTGGAACAGCCTGAAGACAATCTCAGGACAAAAACCAACCCCCAGGCTGCAGGAGACTTGGGGTGGGTGAATGACCTAAATAAATATTTTAATAGGTTTGATCAACCACCCACCCCTCCCACAGCATCATCCCCCTGCTGCAATCTCCTTCATCTTCAGGGACTGCCTGTCCTTCATCTCAGGACTTCACACCTCTCAGCTTCACACCTCCCAGCTCCCATCCATCACATCCACCCCGGCTTCTGTGGACTCCAACATACACCCCCTCCCCAAAATCCACTCTTTCTATCTCAGCACTTCAAGTGAGGAACGAGTCGCAAGATCAAGGTGCGGAAGGCTGCAGGTCCAGATCGCGTCAGCTCCAGGCTCCTGAGGTGCTGCGCAGATGAACTGTGTGGCATCCTAGGATATCTGTTCAACCTGAGCCTGTCACTGGGGAAAGTACCACAGCTGTGGAAGACATCCTGTGTGGTACCGGTACCAAAGACCTCCCATCCCAAGGATCTCAGCAGCTACAGGTCGGTAGCCCTGACTTCGCATCTGATGAAGACCCTCGAGAGCTTGGTTCTAAACCTAGTGAGGTCTTCATTGGATCCACTACGGTTTGCTTACCAGCCTGGCATTGGGGTGGAGGATGCCATCATCTACCTCCTGCACCGAGCTCTGACTCACCTGGAGAAGCCTGGAAGCACTGTGAGGATCATGTTCTTTGATGTCTCCAGTGCTTTTAACACCATCCAGCCACGACTTCTGAGAGACAAGCTGGAGCTATCGGGAGTGGACCACCATATGTCCCAGTGGATACTGGACTACCTCACAGAACGTCCACAGTATGTGAGGTCACAGGGCTGTGTCTCTGATACACTGGTCTGCAGTACGGGGCCCCACAGGGAACTGTGCTGGCACGTTCCTCTTCACCCTCTACACTGCAGACTTCTCCATCAACTCCCACGCTGTCACCTGCAGAAGTTCTCTGACGACTCTGCCATAGTCGGCCTCATCACAGGTGAGGACCACTCAGAGTACAGACAGTGGACTCTGGACTTTGTAGATTGGTGTCAGCAGAACCACCTGCTGATCAACGCCTGGAAAACCAAGGAGTTGGTGGTGGATTTCGGAGAAGCAGACCCACCACACTGACACGGTGAACATCCAGGAGTGGACATTGAGATAGTGGACTCTTATAGGTACCTGGGTGTTCACCTGAATAATACACTGGACTGGAGCCACAACACTGATGCTCTTCACAGGAAGGGTCAGAGCAGACTCTACCTGCTGAGGCGGCTGAGGTCATTTGGAGTACAGGGAGCGCTTTTAAAGACCTTCTATGACTCTGTGGTGGCATCTGTCATTTTTTACAGTGTGGTATGTTGGAGCAGCAGTTTATCGGCAGCTGAGAGGTTGGATAAACTCATCAGGAAGGCCAGCTCTGTTCTGGGATGCACCCTGGACCCAGTGCAGGTGGTGGGAGACAGAAGGATTCTGGCCCAGATAACATCTCTGATGGACAGTCTCCCACCCCATGCATGTAAATGTTGCTGAACTGCAGAGCTCCTTCAGTGACAGACTGCTGCATCCTAGATGCATGAAGGAGCGTTTCCGCAGGTCCTTCCTCCCTGCAGCTGTCAGACTGTACAATCAGAACTGCTCCCAACAATCACAGATGTTTACATCTGCGCTGTAACTGCAATAAGTTAATCAACCGATTCGCACTACAACCTGGGTTTGCCTCTTATCTGTAGTTATTTATATTTTAATTTAATAACTGTACAGTACTCTGTTTATAGTAACAATTGTCCTTAATGTAAATATGTAAGAAAAATTGTGTATGTTTCTGTTCTGTGTCCTGTGTACTGTTTGTTTGTATATGTGTCTTTCTGGCTGCTGTTACAACCAAATTTCCCCTTGTGGGACAATTAAAGGATTATTCTATTCTTCTGTTCTACATACACACACACACACACACACACACACACACACACCCAATGATGTATAAATAAAGACCAGGGCAGTGGCACGGTGCGAGTCTCAGAGCCCTCACTTCTGTGCGAGTGCTGTGACTGCCCTTGCTTGCAAGTAAACTAACTGCAGTGTGTGTTTCTCCTCTCTGATTCGAAGCTGAAGAAGTGTCTTAGAATACATCTCTTGACATTTGTTTTGGTCCTTCGTAGCCGGAGCAGAAACATCAGAACTGTTATCTGTGACTCTGTTCTAAGATCTGGTGGACTGATTCCTGACGCCGTGGGAAGCCAGCACCGAAGTCTGTGCACAGCCCTCTTAGACGAGGCCGAAAAGACCCGGACCGTGAATTCGGATTCGGGCCGGTGTTCTTAGTCTGGTCCACGGCGGTGGGATTCAGTCTGACGATCCGAACCACCAGTGAGACGTCTGAGGGTGAGAAACACTATTTTGGTATATAAAACGGCTGCAAAGGTTTAAAGAAATGTGATAAATTAGGTTTAAGTTCGCCAAAAAGAACTAAGTTTAGACTGGTTTTAGAGGTAGCCAAAATTACTTCGTGACAAATTAAAATACGTTTAAGCAAATTAAAACACAAATTAAAATATGTTTAGGCAAATTAAAACACGTTGAAACAAAAAAATTAAAATAGGTTCGCCAAAAGGAACTGTGTTTAGGCTGGTTTTAGAGGTAGCCGAATACTTCGTGACAAATTAGTGCGCAAATGTCTGTGTGTGTGTGTCTGGAAGTAAGTTGATTTTACAGCACAATACGCTGCTGAACTACTTCCATTTTTGTTTTCTTTGCTGAGGCTCACGTACTGGTGACAAAGGAGAACGGTTGAGTTTCATCTCATAAAACTGATACCACACCTGAGGAGGAATGGTTAGAAAAACAACAAACCGGAGCAGGTAAAATAAGTGCAAATAGGTGGAGAAATCCACAAAAAGCAAAAAACCGCAGCTGGGAAGGGAAATGCAATCCCTCAGCTGTTACCCAGCTGAGAGCTGCCCTGCAACAAGAAATTACACTAACAAAAGACCCAAAGAAAAAATTAAAACGTAAGGAAGAGTATAGACTTTTCCAAGTACAGGGAATACAGAATTATTAGGCAAGTTGTATTTTTGAGGAATAATTTTATTATTGAACAACAACCATGTTCTCAATGAACCCAAAAAAACTCATTAATATCAAAGCTGAATGTTTTTGGAAGTAGTTTTTAGTTTGTTTTAGTTTTAGCTATTTTTAGGGGATATCTGTGTGTGCAGGTGACTATTACTGTGCATAATTATTAGGCAACTTAACAAAAAAACAAATATATACCCATTTCAATTATTTATTTTTACCAGTGAAACCAATATAACATCTCCACATTCACAAATATACATTTCTGACATTCAAAAACAAAACAAAACAAATCAGCGACCAATATGGCCACCTTTCTTTGCAAGGACACTCAAAAGCCTGCCATCCATGGATTCTGTCAGTGTTTTGATCTGTTCACCATCAACATTGCGTGCAGCAGCAACCACAGCCTCCCAGACACTGTTCAGAGAGGTGTACTGTTTTCCTCCTTGTAAATCTCACATTTGATGATGGACCACAGGTTCTCAATGGGGTTCAGATCAGGTGAACAAGGAGGCCATGTCATTAGTTTTTCTTCTTTTATACCCTTTCTTGCCAGCCACGCTGTGGAGTACTTGGACGCGTGTGATGGAGCATTGTCCTGCATGAAAATCATGTTTTCTTGAAGGATGCAGACTTCTTCCTGTACCACTGCTTGAAGAAGGTGTCTTCCAGAAACTGGCAGTAGGACTGGGAGTTGAGCTTGACTCCATCCTCAACCCGAAAAGGCCCCACAAGCTCATCTTTGATGATACCAGCCCAAACCAGTACTCCACCTCCACCTTGCTGGCGCCTGAGTCGGACTGGAGCTCTCTGCCCTTTACCAATCCAGCCACGGGCCCATCCATCTGGCTCATCAAGACTCACTCTCATTTCATCAGTCCATAAAACCTTAGAAAAATCAGTCTTGAGATATTTCTTGGCCCAGTCTTGACGTTTCAGCTTGTGTGTCTTGTTCAGTGGTGGTCGTCTTTCAGCCTTTCTTACCTTGGCCATGTCTCTGAGTATTGCACACCTTGTGCTTTTGGGCACTCCAGTGATGTTGCAGCTCTGAAATATGGCCAAACTGGTGGCAAGTGGCATCTTGGCAGCTGCACGCTTGACTTTTCTCAGTTCATGGGCAGTTATTTTGCGCCTTGGTTTTTCCACACGCTTCTTGCGACCCTGTTGACTATTTTGAATGAAACGCTTGATTGTTTGATGATCACGCTTCAGAAGCTTTGCAATTTTAAGACTGCTGCATCCCTCTGCAAGATATCTCACTATTTTTGACTTTTCTGAGCCTGTCAAGTCCTTCTTTTGACCCATTTTGCCAAAGGAAAGGAAGTTGCCTAATAATTATGCACACCTGATATAGGGTGTTGATGTCATTAGACCACACCCCTTCTCATTACAGAGATGCACATCACCTAATATGCTTAATTGGTAGTAGGCTTTCGAGCCTATACAGCTTGGAGTAAGACAACATGCATGAAGAGGATGATGTGGACAAAATACTCATTTGCCTAATAATTCTGCACTCCCTGTATGGGAAAACGAAACTGAAAAGAGAGCTGAAAACAAAAAAAGGAAAGAGGAAAAGAAAAAACAATTTAAATGCGCTTCCATTAAAGGATTACTACCACCCATTAGGTCTCATGTAGAAAAATATTGGGTATCACAAGATACAGGTACAGTAGATGAGGCGCTTCAATATGCTAACCATGCACAGACAGTAGTGAAAAAGAAAGAGGTCTCAGTTCTACAGGGGAGGTTTCAGAGGCCAAAAGAAAGGGAGAGGAATGCATAGTGGAACAGCAAGAGGTAGAGGCAGGCCTACACACACACACCAAAAAGTGGCTTTAGCACTGCATGCTGGAGGTGTGGAAAAGAGGGATATTTTGTACGTGACTGTAAGAAACAAAGAAGCAGTTCAGACTAGGAAGAATATAATAATCCCTCATCAAGTAAAAGATTAGAGATCAAAGTAGAAGTTTAAAAAGGGCTCGATACAGACCCAACTGAATACATATAAATACAAGAGGAATAAAGTGGAATAAACAAAAGGCTAAATTAAATTAGAGCTTATCTTTAATGTATTCAAACTAATAATAGGAAGGATAACAACCTGTAAACTGGTATTAGCAATGAAACATAGTTGGGATGAAGACCATGCCCAGAATGGATAGAATGAAAGAAAATATATGATCCACACAAACACATGTTAAATGAAATAGTGAGATGCATGAGGTATATTAAGGTTGTGTCATTGTTCAGCCAAGGAAAGTGTGTGAAAAGGAAAATGTCTCCAGCTTGGGAAAGGGTGAAACTGCAGATCACCCGCAGCCCTTGGTGGATACAAAATAAAATATAAATAAAATATTGTAATATACTATTGCTGTTATATAAAAAGATAATAGCCTTAATAATGAAATAATATTAATATTAGGGGCACCTTAGTCAGTTATGATGTGTGGTGGATAATTGTTGAAAGTAGTCTGCATCAAGCTTAAGGTTTGCTCAAATTCAGTACAATTACATATGAGATGAAGAAGATAAAGAAATATCTAAACTAATTAAGTGCATGGAGGCACTTGACCTGCTTGAAAACCTGCCATCCTAGATGAGACATTGCTGAAATATAGAGCACACCTATACTAACAACTAATAAGCTAAACCCAGTATACAACACCTAAAGCTACACAATTGAGAAGCTGAATTAAATTTGTGGTCACTGTAAGCTGATGAGCAAGTTACACATTTTGTACAGCAGGAGCTACATAGGAACACATCAGAGGGAAGGAAACAGCTATTAAAGCTCAAGCACGCAGCTGTCTGTGGGCTCAGTTTTTCTTTTTTTTCTCTTTCCCTCACACTTCTGATTTGTCTTTGGCAGCAGCCTTTTTTGCATCCTGACTTATGTGTGTAAAGCATTCATGCCGTCAGCAATTTGTTTTAGTTTTGTTGGTTTGAAAAATAAATAAATTTGTGACCATACTTGTAGATCACAGTGACACATAATGATTAGGTATATGATTTACAAATATAGATGAAGTTTATTCTAAAGTTCAAAGAGAACAGAGAGGAAAAGCATCTTTAGTTGTGTCTTGGCCGTTGTTCTCTGTGTAGAGAGCTGAGGGTTTTTTGTTTTTATTTTTTTGTTTTTTTGACGTGTTGCTTGAGTGAGGAGTACTGTGACTTCTGAAGTAGCTCTCAACATGCGATCTTGATGATGATAAGCTCAGAGCCAGCTGAGAGCTGGGTTGTCTGTTTTGTTTTAGGTGATAAGGCAGAAAAGTTAAAATTTTGTTTTGTCTTAGAAAAAACAAAGAAGGGGTTTTGTGTTTCTCAGCCAAGAACAACTACAATTTCATTTTCTGTTTTTGAGAAAGGAGAATTTAAAATAATAATAATGATAATAATAATAATAATAATAATAAAACAAACGAAGAGTGATGTTTTGTTTAAGTGGTGAAGAAAGCTAATACTGCATAATACTGTCTAGTGCATGATCTGCGAGCAATAAATGAAATCATCTTAGGGAATTATCTCTTCTCTCTGATAAGTTAGCATTTTTTCTGTTGGCACCTTGGCTCTTTCTGAATGCCTTGGAATCGCGGAGTCACTTTGAGCTTTATCTTGCAGCTCATTTAATATTTGTTCTTTGTTTGCAAACTGTTCATTAATGTCTTCTTCTGAATCCTCCATTTCAACTTTATTTTCCTTATGCCTTTCACCG
Source organism: Oreochromis aureus (assembly GCF_013358895.1). Lineage (NCBI taxonomy): Eukaryota > Metazoa > Chordata > Actinopteri > Cichliformes > Cichlidae > Oreochromis > Oreochromis aureus. The sequence goes on from NW_024108906.1 coordinate 368,175, forward strand.
TTTTATTCTCTGACCTGTTTCTGCCATCTGCTGGACGTTGTGGGAATTGCCGTTAAACCTTGAGCCCTCGTGGTGTAGCAAAATGGCAGCGGTCAAGCTCTTACTGTAGCATCCAGTCGAACTGAGAAGGCCAGAACTGATGGTTGTTGAATGACCTTTATTGTTCCTTGCCGTGTATCAGACAACGAACCAATGTAAGAGCTAGACAAACAAATAAAACAATTACCATGTTATTCATGTAACACCTTTTTAACCGCTCATTACGCTGGTCTGTTTTCTATTAAACTATACAATACATATTATGCGTTTCAGATTGCTCAAATTAAATCATGTACATTACAAACCTTGTTCCCCTGTCGACTGTAGCTAAAACCATTCGTTTTTGTACAATTTAACCATGTTTTTCTCTCCGTTAGCAATAGTTTACCGTTTTCTTCCGTCTTTTTTGTACATCAAGCTAGTTACCATTAGCAACATTCACTTCCGGTTACACAGGAAATTTCCATAATAAAAGCACAAAACATTATATTACGTGTATATGAGCTAGCTTTACATAACCAAAATTATTACCTCTGCCAAGGAAGTGATGTCTTCAAGGTCAACTTAAGGATTTATTGGTGGAAAATTGACAAAAAGTCTTTTAACTTAGAAACTGATTATTACAAGTGTAGTGTTTATTGTCAACATATAGATTGTACCATATAATTTTTTTAAATATTATGTCACTTTTGACCTCTGACCTCTCCTTCAAGCTCAACAGATTTTTCTGAAGGGAAAAGGGGGGGGGCTTGCGGTGTGATAAGTAACACTGGATATGCAGACATAATGTTTATTTATTTTTGACTACTTTTGATTTTTCTATTTTTTCCAATTTAAATTGTCCCATATGGAAAAGAAATAGAAAAAACTTATATAAAACTTGTATAAGATGTGGCCTACTTGTATAGTGAATCATATAAGGCTTATATGATTTACTCATGAAAGTGGCCACTTTCTCATTACTTTCATATATTGGTTTAGTAAGTATCCAAAACATACAAGTTTCATTTATACAATTTTTCAAGGGATCTTATATCTGTTTTCACTCTTGTATGCTTTTCATACAAGTTTCACACAAGACAGATACAAACTTTATAAGATTTATATATATCTTTTCCATATGGGGTTAATTTTCTTGTGGGCAGCTTATCAATCTTTTAATTATCTGTTATGTAATTTTTAAGTTTGAGATTAAATTATTCAGACCTGTTTTTGTAATTGATCATTTCACATTTTTTTAAAGTAGAGTGTTCTTTTCCATCTATTTCACAGATTAAGGATATGCAATGGCCCGGCAATTCTCAAAGTGATTTTGGGATACAACAGCAGTCAGAGGCTGACTTTTCACTGTGGACTTCCAGGATGCGTTATTGAACTTATTGAAGAAGTGCAAAGACAGCGTGGCCTCAATAATAGCAACTTCCGGCTTCAGTTTATGGATCCACTATTTGGGAATGAGTTCATGAACCTTACTTCAATGGATGAAATACAAGATAGGGGAACAATCAGAATGACTTCCTGGCTGAAGGCTTAACTTCACAGTCTGCTGAGGCACATTCCATTTCAGCTGATGCTTCATGCAGTTTTGGTCTGGATGATTCCACCTCCCGGTCCAGTGGATGTGTTGATACAGACATACTCTCATCACCAGAATCTGAGGCATCCTGCTCATCAACCTCTAGGGCATTGTGGCCAAGGGTTTTCTGTGTTCCTGAGTTTTCCTTTGATGCAGAGCTAAAACTTGAGCGAGGCAACGCAGCATACAAAGAAAAAGGCACATTGCTTACTCCAGATCCTAAACTGAAGTCGAAGAAAGTTAGGATGCCCTGAGGTGATTGTCAACTCTGTGACACAGAAACCAGGGGGTAAATCAAGTGCTGCTTTTGCCATTAAAAGACCACGGCGGTCTGAAGTAAACTATTGTCCCCCTATCCTGTTGGAGAATCTGAAGATAGCCTTGAGACTGTGAGTGGAGCTTCTTTCAGATGTGAAGAGACAAACAACCGGGAGGTGGTGAGAATGAAAATGGAGAAAACATCTGCATATAGGAGACATGAAGTAGTTTGTGACACACCCATGATCAGCGACTTCCAGGCAAGATGGCCAGCACTCTTTGAAGTGAGTGAGGTATGTAATTTGTGAATTCTTTTGTGAAGATCATTGTGTTTTAATGGTATCCTGTAATAGAACATTGACAACATTTACGCTGTCTGCCAGCTTTGTGGAAACTGTCAGAAGTCATTTTGAATTGTAAAGATTTTTGTTATTGATTGTAGCACCTGAAGCATACACTGTATATAAAAGATAGAAATGGTTTCTAGGTCTGCTGACTTTATCTTTGACCTCAGTAAACATGGTTTATGGTTCCTCAGTGTTTGTGGTCTCAGTTGCTAGTTTCATATTCATTATGACATGGTGTTCATTGTACCCATTAATATGGAAAAGGACAGTGGACTAGTGTATGCTCATTGGCTAACGATTTTGATTAACTAATGAGGGTACAGTGTCTCTTGGTTCCATAGGCAGATCTACACTGTGCTAATGACGTGCTATTTAAAAGAAAGCTGGAAGGGCAACTGTGGAAACGCACAGCTTAAGACTTCAAAATAGAAATTAACAAGTGGTGACATCATTCTCTTTTTATATACAATCAGTGGTTATAAGCCACTTCTAACTCGAGCAGTTGTGTAACTTTTTTCCTCTGGAAGCCTGCCGAAATTCAGCCCTGCTGATGGAGGGTTGTCAATCTGTGTGGCCTGTGACATTGTTATTGTTGTAGGCTATAGCTCAGGAGGTAGAGCAGGTCATCTACTGATCAGAAGCTTAGTGGTTTGATCCCTGGCTCCTCAAGTCTGCATGCCAAGTATCCTTGGGCTACAAGAGATACTAACCCCAAATTGCTCTCTGATGCGTTCATCGGAGTATGAATGATAGTTAGGAAGCACTAAGAAACTTAGAAGACAGTGTTTGTGTGAATTGGTGTGATTGGATGAATGCGGCATGTTGTATACAGCGCATTGAGTACTCTGGGAGAGTAGAAAAGCGCTATATAAAAATCAGTCCATTTCACAACAAAACAAACTGTAGAGTGGGATGCATAGCTAAAAATTAGTAATATGAGAAAAAAATATAAGTTTTTGTAAATGTGACCTTGTGAGATTTGAGTTTGTGACTGTATTTTTATGTGTCAAATTCTCTTTTAGATAAATGCAGAGTTTAAGCGCATTACCACCATGCCACTGCAGTCCTGATTTCTCTCGCAGATAGATGTGCTGTCTGACAAATTTATAAAGGTGTTCAAAAAGCGAGGAGGAGAGATAGGAAGAAGACTGGAGAATATTCTGGATCCCATGGCCCAGGTAAGAAAGAATTTTAATTTGTGTCTACAGTTTAGGGAAAATAATAATTTTAACAAAATGCTGCTTGTCACCCTTTGCCAGGATGATGTTGATCTTGTGCATGAATGTATTATCAAGGGGCTCTGCGTGTACCTCAACGAAGACCCCAGCAATTTAGTGACAGAACATGTGGTAAGTGTTATTATAGAAGGTCAGTTTTATTGAAAATAAATGTGGTTGCTTCATGAACTCTCGGATTTTGAAAATGATGTAAGATTTTCAAAATTGTGCCACAGGTGTATCTGCTGGTGACTGGGCACCCAGTTTGTATGTTTCTTTTATTCTAAAATGAATAGACATAACTGAAAATGATTAGACTATTTAGCTATGAAATCTTGTTTTATCTACATGCTGACATGCCACAATTTCACTTTTAATGGACACATTTAATAAATATTGGGGCCACCTTATTTATTAGACAAAATACTGTATGGCCTGGAAGAGTTTATAAAAAAAAATATTCATGAAATACTTGGATCCAGCTAATGTCTGGGTTTTGGATCATAGTTTAGCACAGGTCAGATGCTAGTATCTCCACGGTTATTGCTTTTGACAAAATTAACATAATAACCAAAAACCAGACTAAATCGACAAGCTTGTTTTGTGTCAGTCATTACTTTGTAAAAATACTACTTTATTCAGCGTCCTTTCTAAACCATGGCAAAATGTAATTATTAAAATTGCCGTCACCAAAGTCATTTTGAAGCTGGTAACTGCTCTCAGGTCACAAGCCTGAAGTAATTGAAGCAGCTGTTTAGAAGGCAGACAATTTTAAGTTCATTGGACATGGTTACAGTAATTTTGGTTATGTTGTGATGTCCAACCACTGTTTTGTGTTGTTTGTTAGTATAAGTTATTGTGATATTTTAGTTATAGAAGCAAGCCAAAACGAATCACATTTTAGGGCTCTTGGTTTTGTGCTTGTGGGTGAAAATTATTTTCAAGCTTTTCTTCGTCACATTTTAATATTTGCATTCCTGTTGCCATAGTGCCTTAAGGCTCTTACATTTAAAAAAAAAAAAAAGAAAAAAACAAAAACAATTTTACCCGAGGAATTCTCACGTTTTACCTTTGGGCCAGTATTCGTAGAAAATTCAGTGTTAACTTTGTCATAGGCCCTAAAATGTTGAATTCAGGATCCAGCAGATGTTTGTGAGGTACATTTTGGAAGAGATGCATTCAGATGACTCATGTATAATCTAGGCTGCTGTTACAACTTCCAATTGTATACTCTTTTGAAAAATACAGGTCATTGTTCAAAAATGTTTTGCTTGTTGGTTTGATTGAAAGCAAAATGTACAGTACATACAGTGTGTGTGTGTGTGTATATATATATATATATACACATATAGCATAAAATTATCTTGTCAAACACATGGTACAAGACATGACAAGACTAACACATGGTAGTCAAATACAATTAACATAAAAGAACTCTTTACATTTTACATAACCAGTTAGTGTCTGATAAACAAGTAGTTTCTATAAATATTTAACATAAATGAAAAGCATACCAACAACATGAAAAAATCATGTTCATGTTCCAAAAAAATTGTGTGCAGTTATAACATAAAAAAATAAGGTTGACAAAACATAACTTAATTGCGTGCAACCGACGTACATGTTTTTTTTATGTTAATCCCACAGGTTATTTTTTTTCAGTGCAGAGACCAAGCAGCCAAGAACATACAGGCACAGATGTAATCTTAAAAAAAGGTTTTATTATACCCCAAAATGGACAAAATGATTGGGCCCATAAAAGAGGTTAACCTAACAAAACTCTACTCAAAAGCCACTTAACAAAACATAACTCAACAAACTGACCTGCCCAAATGAGAAACAGCTCCAGTTATATAGCAAATGAATAAACCATTGTATACACCTAAAGTGAAAACTACAGAGATAACAGCTAACCATCATTCAAGAACAACCCCATTCCCCCCTGCATGATCACAATAGATGGTTCAGTCCATTTTATTGGCTTCTGCATTTATTTTATTTTATTTTATTTTTTATTTAGAATTTCCCAGAAACAAAGAAAATACATTTTTTAAATAAGGAACGTAATATAAAACAACCTATAAGAACACAAATAAACAAAAATAAACAAGTAATCAAAAATAAACAAGCGGGTGTACCATCTAGTTATATATATATATATACACATATATATATATACATATATATACACACATATACATAAACACACATACATATATACATATACAAAAAACACCCATCTCGCCCCTGCGGTGGTGGTCTTATCCTTCAAGCTCGGGTCCTCTACCAGAGGCCTGGGAGCTTGAGGTCCTCTTGCAGTATCTTAGCTGTTCCCAGGACTGCGCTCTTCTGGACAGAGATCTCCGATGTTGTTCCCGGGATCTGCTGGAGCCACTCACCTAGCTTGGGAGTCACTGCACCTAGTGCTCCGATTACCACGGGACCACCGTTACCTTCACCCTCCACATCCTCTCGAGCTCTTCTCTGAGCCCTTGGTATTTCTCCAGCTTCTCATGTTCCTTCTTCCTGATACTGCTGTCATTCGGAACCGCTACATCGATCACTACAGCCGTCTTCTTCTGTTTGTCTACCACCACTATGTCCGGTTGGTTAGCCACCACCATTTTGTCCGTCTGTATCTGGAAGTCCCACAGGATCTTAGCTCGGTCATTCTCCATCACCCTTGGGGCATCTCCCATTTTGACCTCGGGACTTCCAGGTTATACTCGGCACAGATGTTCCTGTACACTATGCCGGCCACTTGGTTATGGCGTTCCATGTATGCCTTGCCTGCTAGCATCTTGCACCCTGCTGTTATGTGCTGGATTGTCTCTGGGGCATCTTTACACAGCCTGCACCTGGGGTCTTGCCTGGTGTGATAGACCCCAGCCTCTATGGATCTTGTACTCAGAGCTTGTTCTTGTGCTGCCATGATTAGTGCCTCTGTGCTGTCTTTCAGTCCAGCTTTGTCCAGCCACTGGTAGGATTTCTGGATATCAGCCACCTCCTCTATCTGCCAGTGGTACATACCGTGCAGGGGCCTGTCCTTCCATGATGGTTCCTTGCCTTCCTCCTCTTTCTTGGGTTTCTGCTGCCTGAGGTATTCACTGAGCACGCTGTCAGTTGGGGCCATCTTCGTGATGTATTCGTGGATGTTTCTTGTCTCATCCTGGACTGTGGTGCTGACACTCACCAGTCCCTGGCCCCCTTCCTTCCGCTTAGCGTACAGCCTCAGGGTGCTGGACTTGGGGTGAAACCCTCCATGCATGGTCAGGAGCTTTCTTGTCTTTATGTCAGTGGCTTCTATCTCCTCCTTTGGCCAGCCTATTACCCCAGCAGGGTACCTGATCACGGGCAGGGCGTGAGGTGTTGATGGCCCGGATCTTGTTCTTACCGTTCAGCTGACTCCTCAGGACTTGCCTGACCCTCTGCAGGTACTTGGTGGTTGCAGCTTTCCTAGCGGCCTCTTCATGGTTCCCATTCGCCTGCGGGATCCCCAGGTACTTTTAACTGTCCTCTATGTCTGCAATGTTGCCTTCTGGTAGTTCAATCCCCTCAGTTCTGACTACCTTCCCTCTCTTTGTTACCATCCGACTACACTTCTCCAGTCCGAACGACATTCCAATGTCATTGCTGTATATCCTGGTAGTGTGTATCAGTGAATCGATGTCTCGTTCACTCTTGGCATACAGCTTGATGTCATCCATGTACAGGAGGTGGCTGACAACCGCTCCGTTTCGTAGTCGGGTATCTGTAGCCAGTCTTGTTAATGATCTCACTGAGGGGTTCAGGCCTATGCAGAACAGCAGTGGGGACAGAGCATCTCCTTGGTAGATCCCGCACTTGATGGTGACTTGTGCTATGGGCTTGAGGTTGGCCTCTAGTGTTGTACGCCACATCCCCATTGAGTTCCTGATGAAGGCTCTTAGGGTCCTGTTGATCTTGTACAATTCTAGGCATTCCAGTATCCAGCTGTGGGGCATTGAGTCATAGGCCTTCTTGTAATCAATCCAGGCTGTGCACAGGTTGGTCAGTCTGGTCTTGCAGTCTCGGCTGACTGTTCTGTCTACCAGTAGCTGGTGTTTTGCGCCTCTGGTATTCTTGCCAATCCCTTTCTGTGCCCCGCTCATGTATTGACCCATGTGCCTGTTCATCTTAGCCGATATGATGCCTGACAGGAGCTTCCATGTAGTACTGAGGCAGGTTATTGGTCGGTAGTTGGATGGGACCGGTTCCTTCTTGGGGTCCTTGGGGATCAGGACCGTCCGACCTTCGGTTAGCCATTCCGGTGTCTCTTGTCAACTAGCAGCTGGTTCATTTGTGGTGCCAGACGCTCGTGGAGTGCAGTCAGCTTCTTCAGCCAGTAGGCGTGAACCATGTCGGGCCCTGGTGCTGTCCAGCTCTTCATACTGGAGACCCTTTCTCGGATGTCTGCCACTGTGATGGTTACTGGACCCTGTTCAGGAGGTCGCTATGGTCTGCCCTCAGATCCATTAGCCACTGAGCATTGCCGTTATGGGTTGCGTCCTTCTCCCATATGCTCTTCCAGTATTGCTCCGTCTCCAGCCTTGGTGGTGCCGTTCTCTTATTGTTCCCTTGCCACTGAGAGTACACCTTTGCTGGTTCTGTGGAGTACAGCTGGTTTATTCTCCTGCCTTCTATCTCTCTGGTGTACCTCCTCAAGCGGCTGGCCAAGGCTGTGAGTCTTTGCTTGGCAGTTTCCAAGGCCTCAGGTATCGACAGCTTGCTGTATTTCTTATGCACCTTCTTTGTCGCACCTTTCTGCAACTCCGTTAGTTGGCTAACCTCCCTTCGTGCTACTTTGATCTTGCCCTCTAGCCTCCTTTTCCATGGAGGGTACTGCTCCTGTGGCTGTTCAACTTGTAGCCAAGCATCTCACTGATCACTGCTGCAGTGATACATATATAAACATATACATATATACACACACATATATATATATATACATGTATATACACACTTATATGCATACACATATACACACATACACATATATACACATAGCAGTTCAAAAATATGGCGTACAGAATTACAGAGATTCAAACAAAATCGGGTCTCCTTGACAAAATGTAATGTTTCCATTTATCCCAAATCTCAATAAATGTGTCATATTGAAATCTGTTAGAGAAGGTAATTTTTCCATTTTAAACAACCCATAGACAGTCTCGTGCCAGTCATTTAGTGATGGAATGTTCACACTTAGCCATTTGGCTTCTGCATTTAAACCAGCTCCATCCTCAGCCTCCTTTTCACTCAAACCAGGAAGGACTATAGCAGCAGCCAGGTAACTGAAAAAGAACAGAAAAGAATTAATATAGCATATACCTATATAAAATAACAAACAATGCAAAACAGATTCTATGCCACTATTCGGACTATAGCTTACTGCTGTTATGCATTACAGATAAACTCAAAGTGTTTAATTGGTTAATTTATGATCACAGAAGCTTTAGAGCACAATGTAAAAATAAGACAAAAAAGTAAACATCAATATTACCCAAGTATTTCAATTGTGTGGTTGCATGCAGCCATCACAATATCCTTGGTGTTTTTACATAAAAGTCACAACAAACCCAATGATGTCACATTCTGTACTGGCACAAGATGGCACTAAACATGCTCTAAAACTTAAAACCCTTATTTCTTAAATCCCGCTTTACAAACCGTGTTCAATCTATGATAGTTTTTAGAGTAGGGCTCCATGGTATAAATTACTTTTTATACATATAGTGTTTTCATGCCCACTTTAACAAAAAGGATGGTTGCATAACGGTTGCAAAATAAATAAAAAGATAACATATTTAATCATGAACTCTGCATCTTATAGACCAATAAAATTGCTTTAAAATCGAGTTCAGCCTACAAGAAGAATCTAGGGATACATTTGTTTCTAAGAATTCTTATTTCATACTCATATTCGCAAGAAAACAAAAAACTACACCCTCTTACTCTCTACACAATGTTCCACTAACTGTGACACTGTTTTCCAAAAAAATTATTTTGATCCTGTTCATCTTTTACCTGGACCAGAACCTGGATTTGGGGAGGTCTACAACATAAATTATCATGACAATGTACCCTGGAAAGAAGTGAGACACTTTTGTAATACTGAAAACAGAGATAAATGAGTTTATCTCAATAATCCTTAATCCTGCTTTGTAGTAAAGGCCCGTGGAACAAGGTGATACTAATCAAACCATTTACATCAGAAAATTGTGTTGATACAATTACTTTTACTGTCACAATCCTTTTTAAATAGAGCAGGACTCTGCAAACATCAAAGAATTTGACAATGAAGGAGAACAGGACAGACAAGGGCAAGAGGGTAGGACAACATTATGGGGGAATTATAAGTATAACCAGTGAGGACGCTGCAGACAGTAAGGAGTGAACAAGAGAAAAGGCTGGTATTAAATGAACATAAAACACCTTCAACATTTACCAGAAAATAACGAAAATAACTCACGTTGATAAACTCAGATGACCTATCATGGCAGAATGGAATCACAGCTGTGATGGGATTTAGGGCAGGGCCCCATTGAGTTTAGACATTGGTGGTGGTGAGGATGAAGACTAAGGCTTGGATGGCTCCAACGAAGGTCTGTGAGGTGGAGATGGGGAGGAGGTGGGTTGCATGAATGTGATTCTGAAAGGGAGAATGACTGACACAAAGAAAGCAGGCAATGAGGACAGTATTGAGTTTGACAGCGTGGCAAACAGGTAGTGAAGTTGAGAATAGACTAGCAGACACCCGAGAAAGCAGACAGATGATTGATTATAAATCTTTCTTATTGAACTCATGCATAAGCTTTATTACTATTACTACTAAATCTAGGGAGTGTCATATCTCTGGTTTTGTTTACTCTATATACTAACTCATCTGACATTTTTAATGTAAAATTTTCTGATCATACAGTTATTGGGACAGTGATCAATGGAAAAAACTGACATAGGATTCAAATGCAAAACTTACAAGAAAGAATCACGATTATGCTTGGTCCCTGTACTCTGTGTTATGTGGAAGTTGGGACAGTTTGAAATGGATTGACTGATACTGAATTGACTGATACTGGTTCTGGTTTTCTTGGCATTTTTTTTTTTTAGTTCTTTTCTATTACTCATTTGTGGAGATTTTTTGTCTTTCTTTTGTATTGTTCCTTGGGATGTTTCACTGTTTGTAGTTAATAATAACGAAAAAACACTGTAAATATGGGTAGTAAAATTGCAGGTCAGCAACACTACACTATGATTCAACTTTCTCCTAGGTGGGAGGCTGGAGGAGGTTCATGAGAGCCTTAATGATGTATCACAACATACATGGTAAATACATCTCACTACTATCAGGATAGAAACATAAGGTACCACCTTTGTACTATCTTTTGTAACTTGACTCTGCTGAACCACATAGCTTGAATTTTATTGTGTCTTCAAGATGGGAGCCTGTGTAGTGTTTTCAGCATTTTTCTTAACCAGGTGATCATTAGAGTACACATTAGTTCCCCATAATTTTATCTGCTCCCGTTATCTCCAGCTTTCTGTGATTTGGTACTCTATAAATAAAACTGAATTGCATTAAATTCATAAACCGATTGCAGATTTCTCATTCTTGCCTTTTTAAGGACGAGTGTGAACATGACTCAATATCATTATGTGCGTAGTTGACAAATAGTCCCTTTACTGTAGAAGAAAGTGATTGGCTGCTGCTTGAAGAAAACTAAGTCAGGGTTTGTAGGTACACTGCCATCAGCCACCACATCATGAGTATAAGACCTGGGTCTCCAGTCCCCAGCCAATTATGTCTTTTATGTCGTACTGCTGTTACAGGTCTGCCACTAAACCAATCTTTTGTCCTTGTCAACATTTTGTCATGAAGTCAAATGATTTCTTTGTATCCACAGCTTCCTCCTCCAAAAGTATGCATTTCCTCTTTATATACAGGTTTAAACGAAACGAATCAAAGCAGAAAACCATGTTGCAACAGCTGCTTAAAGCCCACATCTACCCAAAATGGCTGGTAGCCTGACTGGTAGCCGCAGGGCCTGGCTTGCCTTGGCCTCAGTCGATCACAGTCTGCTACCACTCAGTAGTCAGCCAAAGTCCACCACACAGTCTGCCGAGATGTGCTTAAATACAATGCAATGCAAAATGCAGTGAAACTATTGCAATGCACCTACAGCTGTTGAACTGTGAATTTTTATAAGTGGTGTCAACTTTATCGTTTAAGAGTGTATGTCATTCTTGTGAGCTCACTTATGTTGTTTTGAGAGTAAATGTCAATTACTCTGTGTGACGTTTTGGCATTAGGATCAGTGGCAAATTAGCCCTGTGATATAAATGAAGACTTTCTAATGACTTTAAACATGGTCAGAAGACAGGGATGCTTCACCGAGGATAATGAACCGTTATCTCAACCACCTATAAACACCTCTAACAACAAACCATGTTGAATCTGCATCCTACAGCAACATCATCATTATATTCACATATTATGCATGCAGCCAAAATCAGTGTAATCATTGATGTTGTTACAGGAAATATATTTGACTGTTATAACAATGTATTCACCTTTCATGCTTGATTGATATTAATCTCTGGCTCTCTTCCACAGCATGTCTTTTATCCTGGTTTCCTTCTCTCTCCCCAGCTGGTCGCAGCAGATGGCTGTTTCTTCTGGTTAAAAGGGAGTTTTTCCTTCCCACTGTCACCAAAGTGCTTGCTCATAGGGGGTCATATGATTGTTGGGTTTTTCTCTGTATGTTTTATTATAGGGTCTACCTTACAATTTAAAGCACCTTGAGGCAAGTGCTGTTGTAATTTGGCGCTGTATAAATAAAATTGAATTGAACTGATTGCCCCAAAATTTATAATTTAACTGGCTTGTCCATATTTCTTTTAGAAACACTTCACTTCAGTCACGTGTCAGATCTGTTAAAATGTAATTCAAGCAGAGGCTGTAAAACAGCAAGCAACAACACATGCAAAAAAGTGTGTGTTGATATATCCCCACTCTTCCTCTGCACGCCAACAAATATATATTACATACAGCAACTAAAAAGTCTGCTGCTAATAAAATCTGATTGGACATTAATTGCTGTGTAACTCCCTTGGAAATGCATGTCTTTGCATATAAAGCCTGCATTTGTTTCTTGCGTGTTTGTGTTATGACCATATGGCTATACTAAACTACAGCTGTGGCATTTTTTTTTGATCAATACACCATCCGTGGAGCTCTGCGGCAGCACTCAGAGCACAGTCATTAGTCAGGAGGTCAGCCGTGAACAAGTGGAGATGTAGTAAAATTAGAAACATTTACATGAGATGATTGACAATATTGCCAGTCTTGTTTTGTCTGTGCTGCATATTCATGCAAATTGCCATCATCTGACGGTGGCCTCGATCCATTAACACCTTTGAAACTTCACAAAAGGCCATTACTGTGTGTTATTCCCAGACACTGCAGCACATTTATGGGGATCTTTATATGAGTGCATTTTCCTCAAGGTCCTTGCTATAAATTCATGTAAAGTAACATTTCACTGGAATAATCTGGGTCTTATTGTTGGTGCACAGCATTGCACTGTGTTAAAATCTCCCAGTTCTTTTAATCTTTGGGCTGAAGGAAGGACAATACTCGGTGTATAAATGCTCAATCAACAATATTTTATTTCCATATAATTCAACACTTAAGAGCATAAGAACCATCATGATGGGGAGAGTTGCCTGCAGAGGGTCACAGCAAGTCTCAAAATGGTGACGGGTTTCTCAGCCTTTTATAGCCTCTAGTAGCCCCCACCTAGTCGTAAAAGCCTAAACATTCACATGTTTTCTCTCTTACGGCGCCTAAGTTATGACCTCGGCTCCTTGTCTTTCTGCTCTCTGTAAAGGTGGGGGTATGGAATGTGGTCTTCTCTTCTTCTATTCTAGACACAAGGTCTCCTGCACACAACATTCTCTTCATGATTCAGCAGTATGAAATGTCAAGAAACAGTGTAACACATTCAACAGTGTTGAGTAATGCAGGTCAATCAAATAGATCTAATGATTTTCACACTCTTTTAAGTCAGAAGTATAATGCAAACTAAAACTACATACTGATCACACTCTATATTAAGGGGTATAATATGACCTACAGCAATATCATAATTCAACTACTTTGATTACATATATAAGGTAACATATGATAACAGAATAATCTCACAACTGACACTGCATGAAGTGTAGCCAGAACGTGGTATTGCTATCAACCAGAACAGTAGTCAATCTGGAAAATCCATGAGTAGATCCTGCTGAGAATGGGCTGACTAATGATTACAGATCAGCGTTTTCTAATCCAGTGTTAAGTTTCTCATATTATGTTCCTCCTGTAGCTGTCACGATATGCGAGGCAGGTTGTGTGAATTTTTTTATGTGAGGACCCAAATGTGGACCACAAAAGACAAAGTCGGAATTAACTGAAAGTGTGCCGTTTATTTAGGCAGATATAACCAACGGGGAAGAAACATAAAAACAAACTAACAGAGGATCACCTGAACTGGAGAAACAAAGACAACAAGACAAAACCTGGAACATTAGAGAAAACTTGGAAACATGGGAGGGGCACAAGAGAGTCATGGGGAAAGCAAACATGATGACAAAGGTCGGGGAAAACTCACACAATATATACAGACAGGAGGTGATCAGGGGAAGTGGAAAAGCATGGGGAACACAGCTGACATGAATGAATCTGACGCCACAGACCACTGGACTGTCAAAATAAAACAGGAAAAAGGCAGACTAAGCCACTCTGACTTAACAAGGAACGGAAAGTGACAATGGGAGACATGATGCCGACATAACTATGGAGCACATACTGAGGACAAGACAGGCTGGGAAGAACACACAAGACAGACAGAGGAGGTATGGAATAAATGCACATAAACAGAGAGACACACAGAGAGGGGCACAGAGGACAAAGACCCAAGGGAACCTAATAAAACAAATAGCTAAATAAGTAAACTCAGCGAGGTAATAAGAACGAACTCAGAACTAACCAGTTAAATGAAAATAATGACTATAATAATTCATAACAGATACCAAAACATAAGAAAACTCAAAACACAGAGTCAAATGACACAGAACCATGACAGTAGCAGTGGTTCAGATCTAAAAAAAAAAATAGCAACATTCACTTAGTGGAGGTCATTTAACCCACTTTCATGAAGCTCCCAGCAGACTGAATCTGACCAGATTCTACACACAACTGCAAGATTTTACACACACACATGTGAAAATTCTATATAAAGAGAATTCGTATAAACTCGATCTACAACAACAATACAAATCTGATTCATTTCAATCCAAACTTTTTAAGTAATTTTGGTATCAGACAAGCCAAACAGACCAATCTGTTTGGTTTGGTCTGTTGGTCTGTTCAGTTTTATTTCAATCCATTCTGTATTTCATGAACAAATGCAATAGTGGAAAATGACAACAACAAAACCACACAGCAGAGATTGGAGTTACAGAGGGGAGATTGTGACAAAAACATTCTTTTGGTCTTTTGGTGCGTCTGTCTTTCATCTCACTCTTCCCCCTTCCACCATTAAACCTCTCTGAACTCTTTACAACCGTTGTCTAGATGATGAGTAATAATCCTCGGATTAGCTCAAATTCACGGGCATACTTCTTGTCCCTGTGGGTGTCCTGTTCCACATTCATCACCACTGGCACTTCTGTTCTTCATCCCTGCAGTGACAAGCAGGTCACTCATCCACTGATCACTCTCTAAACAATGCACTCCTTCTCCACCCAAATGGCGCAATACAAATCCCGCAAAAGATGTTGACCAGAAGTTCCAGATCAGTGTCTACAATGCAATAAAAATATGAGCCTTTCAGGTATAAAAAGGTCATAAAATAAATGAAAAAAAAAATTGCCTTTATGATAGTAAGGATCATACGTGTGGAGATGATCTGGCTCCCATTATGTTCTCCCTTTATATCATGCCACAGAGCAGTGTGAAAACTATGGTAAGCTAAATGGAAGAAAAATGACGAGGTTTAAGAAAAGCAGATCATCAAATATTCCACATAAACATTCCAAGAAATATTTTTGTTACATCACAAGCGCATGCCATCAGAATTATCTCCAAAGGTGAGATCTCCAGCTTCTTATTTCAGTCTGCTGAATTGAATAGTGACACTTTGGGGCTTGCTATGAAGGTCATGTGAAGAAATGCTATACGCACGGCTTATTGGCTTTGCTGCTGTTGGGGCAGCCACACTTTCTGTAACCTGACCATCATTCACTGAATCAATCACATGTGAGAATTTGAATTGTATAATACTACAAACACTACAGAACTAAAGTATCTGAAGTCTCTGTTGATCTCAGCAAGTGAAGCAGGCTTCTACTGGCAAGAAGAAGAAGGCGGGTATACCCGATCAGCCCTCCCTCCACCAATAGATCACCATACGGGAGTTAGGGGTGTCGGCGTCTAAACGTTTAGGTTGTCACTCACTTTTGCAGTGGCTTTGATGGATCCAGGACGGTCTTTCTGCTATTTTGCAGGCAGTAGGTGTGGTGAGTAGCACTTGATAAGGACCTTCCACCTTGGTGAACTCCAATTTTCCTTTGGAGTACTTTGATCAGGATCCAATCACCTGGTTTCAACCTGCAAGATACTGGAGAGTTGTTTAGAACAATCTCTTTATTTTCAAGTAATTTCAAGTTGTGTGTTTCTGAGAACTTTGTGTCAGTCTCATCCACATTTTTACCAGGCCTATACACTCAGGCCATGGTCTCCCTGTTTCTTCCATGCATTTTCTCAGTCTCTGTTTTATTTCCTAGTGCTTCAGAGACCTTACTGATTACTTCATTAACAAAATGTGTCCCATTGTCTGATCTTATCAGAGTGGGGATGCCATATATTGAAATAAAATGGTTGCACAAACATTTTGCTACTGGCATCTGCTTTTTTACTGGATAGATTTCTGGCCATTTTGAGATCACGTCTATGATCACTAGAGCGTATTCTGAGCCTTGGCATTCATTTAGCTCAATAAATCCCATGTGGATTGTATGAAAAGGATGAGGTGGTGTGTATTATGTGCATTATGTTTTGGCAAATCATGCATGTTCCGACAAATTTCTGAAATTTTATCTACCACTCCTACCCCCATCCTGTTGACAATAATGCTGCTGATTTGTGTAGGGACTTTGGTAGTATTGGTTTGCCATTACAAGTCATCAAACCACTTTCTAGCTGTGCTCCACAGTTTAACCATTTTCCTTTGTTCTGTAGTTGGTGCGGCTTTTCGTCCATTCATAAGCACATCAAGTGGTATTTGCATTGAGGAGTCAGACATTAATGTGTCTGTAGTTTGTTGTGTGCTGCTGCTTTTGCGGCTTTGGTCTGCGAAGTTATTGCCTTCAGTGACCTCTGAACAAAATGCTAACTGTTTTGGCAATATAAACACTTCCAACAGTGCCTTCAAAAGATTTCCATGTTGCAGTTGGGTTAGGCACGTATGAAAGCTGTGAGTTCTGCACTCTGTGCAGAGTGTGAGAAGTTAGTGCTTTTGCTTCTAAAATTGTGTCTACTGTGGTTACCGCATAACCTACACAGTTCCGCCCAAGGCTACTTTTGGACGCCTGAACCATCTACAAAGATATCAACGACACCAGCCTGTGAGGTGCTGTGAAGGTCAGGCGTGATACAGCATACAGCAATTCTGATGTGTGACAGTGTAAGCTCATAGCTCACAGCTCTAAAACTAGGCATCAGCAAATCATATGCCCAAATCATTATGTGTCACTGTGATCCACAAGTATGATCACAAATTTGTTTTCCAAACTTACTAAGCAAACAAACAAAAACAAAACAAATTGCCTATGGCATCATCAAGGCTTTGCGTTCATATTAATTGAGTGTAAGCTGCTTTCTTCATTGCAAGTATTTATTACAATACGGTTTAATTCATGCATCTTATCACTGAGTTCTAAATTCAACCTATCTCCTCACACACACACGGTTTCCTGTCACCGACAGGCACACATTTCCTGTTTCTGCAGACTCTGTCTTTCATTGTATTTATAGTCTAAAAACCCTCTTTAATTCTACTAAAAACAGTCTAAATCTCTTGATCTAAAAACGATACACCTTTATTTCACACACTTTTAAATTGAGCTCTTTCAGACATCAGGAATCATCACACACACTGCCTTTTCTCTCAAACTTCCACTTGTTCACTCACTCCACTATGAACCTTTGTAGTGTTATTATTACTTTTATTACTTTTTTTTAAAATTATTTTTGTACAAATCACACCCAATCACTCAAAACCTACCACTCACAGCATTTACACAGTTAGAATCACTCAAAATATACTTTCATATTGTAATGAATTCAAACTCCATTGAATTCCATTCCATTTATACAATTGTAGTGAGCAAAACCAGCATGCGCGTCACCGCTCCTCATTAGCTTGGTAGTGTCCACATATTCATTTAATTCAGCTTCTCAATCTTGTAGCTTTAGCTGTTGTATACAGGGTTTGGCTCATTAGTTGTTAGTATAGGTTTGCTCTTCACCTTAACAAAGTCCTATCTAAGATGACAGGTTTACAAGCAGGTCAAGTGTCTCTATGCACCTGATTAGTGTAGTTATTTCCTTACTTTCTTCATCTCATATATCATTGTACTGAGTTTGAGCAAACCTTAAGCTTGAATCAGACTACTTTTAACAATCTTCCACCTCACATCATAACTGACTGAGGTGCCCCTTCTTATTAATAGTATGTCATTATTAATGTTATCATTGTATTGTTTTTCCTTTTTTATAACAGCAATAGTATATTACAATACACTACTTTACTACTAATATACAATAGTATATTAGTTTATATTTTATTATGTATCCATCACGGGTCTGTGTGAATCTGCAGCTTCACACCTTCCCAAGCTGGAGACATTTGCTTTTCCTTGGCTGAACAGTGACACAGCCTTAATATACCTTATGCATCTCTCTTTTTTATTTGATATATTTTCATGTGAATTATCTGGTTTCATGCATTCTATTCATTCTAGGCACGGTCGTCATGCCAACTATGTTTCATTGTTAATACCAGTTTACAGGTTGTTAACCTTCCTATTATCTCCTATTATCATGCTTATCACTAGATAAGCTCTGCTTTAATTTAAGTTAACCCTAATTTAAGCTTTTGTTTATTCCACTTCATTCCACTTTCCATGCTTTAAAATATTACAACTCTTGTGTATGCTTTGTTTTATTTTTAGCTTCCTTTTCAGTATTTATTTCTGCTTGGAGGGTTTCTTATAATTTAGTCAATGCATTTTCCCTCCCACGTGGGACATTTAGGTTTTCTTTGGTTCTCCATCTATATGCACTAATTTGTCCGGCACCTTCTTTTCTAACCACTGCTCGTCAGCAGTGAGTTTGAAAGCTTCATTACCCATTTTAATCCTTTTAATATTAATACTTTACAACTACACCACTGCGGCACCTTCTCTGGCACGAGAATCGAGAGAGGTAGTTGACACGGCCTTCTACTTTCAAGCTATTCTTGAAAGCGGTGTCACCTTTACGTGATGAAACACGACCTGTTTCTCTCTTTTCACCAGTACTTGGGTGGCCAACAGCAAACAAAATAGTGGAATAGTTCAGCCTCCTTATTGTGCTGTAAAATCAACTTATTCCACCAACAAAAATAAAACAACAACAATACCTTTTCAGCGCGCGTACTACGTCTTACGGACCAGGTTTATCTAAAATACCTTCCAGCCCCTTCCAGGCGGCGTTTACTTCTAGAAACCCTTCTAAAATAGCTTCCAGCCCTTTTAAGGCGAGTGTTTACATTTAGAAATCCCCTAAAATAGCTTCCAGCCCCTTTTTTCAGGCGAGCGTTTACTTTTAGGAATGCCCCTAAAATAGCTTCCAGCCCTTTTTCAGGCGAGCGTTTACTTTTAGGAATGCTACCAACCCCTCTGGGCGAGCCGAGCCTAGACGTTTTACGCGAGGTGTCTGAGTGTTAATATTCACCTGGTTGCTGATTCACTGCCGGTCTCTCAGGTTTACCTCATCGACCCCCACCGCCGTGGACCACTTATAAG
The DNA here is from genome assembly GCF_013358895.1 of Oreochromis aureus. Taxonomy (NCBI): domain Eukaryota; kingdom Metazoa; phylum Chordata; class Actinopteri; order Cichliformes; family Cichlidae; genus Oreochromis; species Oreochromis aureus. The sequence continues at coordinate 387,743 of NW_024108906.1, forward strand.
AACGCCCGGCCAGAACCCGAATTCACGTCTCTGGACTTTATCCTGTACCTGGACAGGAGCTGTCGACAGACTTCAGCACGGGCTTCTCACGACGGCAGGACTCGATGAGGCTTTCCTGTGGGGTCACACAAAGTGCTGTGTCCCATCCGGCTCGAAGGACCAAGAAATGTCAGGAGTTTTCCTGTATTGCAACTCAGGTCGGAATAAAATGCTCAGACAGGTTTGGCGTGTACACGGGTGAGACTCAGGAGACTCGCACCGTGCAATAGTTGTCAGCCTTTTTATTCATAGCATTCTCAGAGGCGTACAGGAAGAGATAAAATAGAACTGTGCAGGCTTCCTGTTGAGTCTGCACTTCCCCATTTAAGTGTAACTGAAAGAGCAAACATATTTAGATAAAGAAACGTACTTTTAAGCATAACATAATAAAAATCACAAAATCCTGAAATCTTTTGACACCTTCCTTACTTATCTGATGAGTTTCAGCAATCTGGGTAAAAAGAGGGCAACATGCTGCACATAACACCCCTGCACCCCCACCCCTCAGAAAACCAGAAAAGTCTGTGATCAACACCTACTCTTTCTATAGTTTGTGATGTAGGAATTATCTGTAGTAAAATATTTGTAGTTCCATAGTGAAAGCGTGGAATTTAATTCTTGGACGTTAAACATTTGCATTGTTGTGCTTGGTTGGCTCACCTGCGTTTGCAAGAGGAAAACACAAGACTTGAGGTATTGTGCTTTACTTTTTAAAATACAGAAAAAAACAAAGACAAGAAACAGACTGAAATTTTGTGTAATATACATGCAGGTTCCACCATGTCTCTTTCACACTTTGAAGAGGTAAAGCTTGAAATGGACATGCATGCAGAAGTTGCAGTACCAGCAGTGGGAGATATGTTAACATGTATTTTATTTCATCCCATATCACAGCAAAGCATGTAATAGACATGCTGGTCTACCATGTCCATTTGAATTAAACAAACGTGCTTAAGCATTATTTTATGCAAGAAGTGAGCAAGAAAGTTATGAAGTACATTCCTTAATGGCCAGAAACAATTAAGCTATGTGGGTAATATGTATTTACATGTAAACGTGTTAATAATGTCTGTTTAAACACTTTCCCGTGATTATTTTCACGTTGGCTTGAAATAAAATATCTGTCTCTTCTGTTACTTATTGTAACTTACTTGGTACTGGGTGCAAACTTCCACTATGGTTCTTTAATTATATTTGTGGAAACAAACAAAACAAAAACAAAAACTGAACAAGAAAACAAACATCCTGCCCGATCATGGTCTTGGGTCTGGTGACCCAGTGTTTATGTTATTGATGATTAATATTCTTTGATTTAGTGTTTTCCATGGTTTAGTCTCTTGTAGTTCTAGCACCCCAAGTTCTTTTTAATTCAGTGATTTCTTGTTCCCAGGTTTTGTTACTGTGCCTCCTCCTCATGTCTGTTTTTCCCCGGTTCTAGTGTCTAGTCCGCTTTTTAAACTTTTTAAATTTTAATGATCGGAAGACAGAAGCGATTTTATTTGGCCCAAATCGTTTTTCTCACACTTCAGATGTTGATCTTGCAGCTTTGACTTCCCAACTAAAGAGTTTGATCACAAATCTCGGAGTAAAATTGATTCTGCACTTACCTTTGATGACCACGTAAAGCGGGTGGTAAAATCAGTATTCTATCACCTCAGACATTTTGAAGGTTAAGCCCTTTCTTTCCAAGCGTGACTTGGAAAGTGTTATTCATGCCTTTATTACTTCACGTTTAGATTATTGCAATTCTCTTTTAATAGGGGTTGGGCAGGGCACTTTGTCACGCTTGCAACTAGTGCAAAATGCTGCGGCACGATTTTTAACTGGCAGAAGGAAATTTGATCACATCACTCCGATTTTGGCCTCTCTACACTGGCTTCCAATTGAATTTAGAATCTGTTTTTGATAGGTTTGTAGCTTGAACCTATTCGCTGGAACGTTGAAGGCAATGTGATTACACAGCAAGCAAGACCCGAGTAGGCAACATTCTTTATGTTTCATGTGCACGGGAGAGAACTGGACAGGCGCCGTTCCTTCGCTTGACCCCAGTTGCTCTCGTCCGCTCTCCCGTAACACTGCTCTTTTATTGTGGTTACATGAATATGCATAGGTTCATTAACATATGACATCTTATAGGTATACATGTGAACAAAGAATACCGTGTGTGTGTGTGTGTGTGTGTGTGTGTGTGTGTGTATCTGTGTGTGGGGGTCAAACTGTGACCCCAGGAAGACTCCCAGAGCCGTCCATCTAAACAAAAGGCACCTAGCCTAAAACAGACATAGATACGTTTATCCTACCATAAAACAATAAGACAAGGTACGACCTTTCCCATGCTCCTAAAATGTAGCTGTGAAAGTCAGAGAGCTCTGGAATGCACACAAAGCTTGCAGACTATTAAGGATCAAACCTCCTATCACTACACAATCAATTATATACTTCTAAGCATATATGAGTAAATATTTCTAAGCATAAATGGCAATAAACAATACAAATCTAACAGTTTTAAAGTTCTTTTATTGGTTTTAAATCTCTAAATGGTCTGGCACCTGTTCATTTGTCTGACTTGTTGAAGCCCCATGTCCCCACTCGATCCCTTCGGGTCAGCTGAGCAGTTGCTGCTTTCGGTCTCAAAGTCACGGCTGAAGCTTAGAGGAGACCGGCGTTCTCTGTTGCAGCGCTGATGCTTTGGAATAACCTTCCTCTCCATATTAGACAGGCTACATCAGTGCCAGTTTTTAAGTCTTTATTAAAACCTATTTTTATTCCCTGGCTTTTAACTCTGTGTGTAACTGACATTTTTTAATTAATTTTATTGCTATGTCTGGTTTCTGCTAAATTTTATTACTATATGCATATTTGTATTGTACAGCACTTTGGTCTACCAGGTGTGTTTTCAAAGTGCTATATAAATGATGATGATGATGATGAATGAAACTTTTTTTTTGCTCTAAGTCTGTCTAACAGACATTCTGTATAAGTAGAAGTACAAATACTACTACTGTTAAAAAAATATTCCAGTAAAAGTTGAAGTACTGATTCAACGTCTTTACTCAAGTAAAAGTAAAAAGTACAGGCTAGGGATGGGAATTGGTAAGAATTTAGCAATTCCAGTTCCATTATCAGTATCACTTATCAGTTCGATTCCTTATTGATTCCCCTATCGATTCTCATTGGCTCCAATTTGAGAGTCACCACCATCTCAGAACAGCATATCAAAGACATTACATTCATGCAAATTAATTACATGCTGTGTGGTCAAATGTTTGTGTGCGTTGGAGATATTTCCCTCTTTGTTGCGATCACTGTTGGGGTCATTACTTAAAAAGTAATTATTACACATTACATAGAACACTTTTCTAAAAAGTAATGCAGCAGGTTACTTAATTACATCCAGGAGAAAGACATTTGTTCTACTACTCATTAGGTTACTTTCATGTTACTCTGTCTCATAATTACCACTTACCAGTATAAACTGAGGCTACAGCCCCACACACCAACACAAATCCCTATGCTAATAAGGACACACGTGATCTTTGTCTTAGTATTTAGGTAGGAACACAAAGCTGACAGCACAAATCAAAGATGAAAACCAGCACAAAGAGACTTTAAAGTGATCTACACAGTGATTCTACCACAAAAGCATGAACAGGGAGAAACAAAGGCTTCAGCCTGACTGCTCACCAGTTTGTTACCTGTTGAAGTTCAGCAGTGGCTGGCTTGACAGCAAATGATCGCTCACTTTATCACAGTGCTGGGCTGGGGCCAGAGGTGGGTCAGTATCCAAAAATTGTACTCAAGTAAGAGTAGGATTAACATAAAATAAGATAAGATAAGATGGCCTTTATTAGTCCCACAGGTGGGAAATTTGTTTTGTTACAGCAAAGTGCAAAGTTATGTAGCATAAATTAGAAAACACTGGAAAGCAATAAAATAAAATAAAATAAAATACCATATACAATAGAATAAAATAGAATAGAATAATATATACAATAGAATAAAATGGAAATACAAATACTATATACAACTGAGTAGGAAGATACAAAAATACAACTTCGTCAGAAGAAGAATTGCACATATAGAAGTCTTATTGCACATGTGTGGGTTTGTGTGTTTGATCAACTGCAAAAGTCTTTATTGTGGAGTCTGACAGCAGTGGGGAGGAAAGACCTGCGAAATCTCTCCATCCCACACCGTGGGTGCCGCAGTCTCCCACTGAAGGAGCTGCTCAGTGCTGTCACAGTCTCATGCATGGGGTGGGAGATGTTGTCCAACAGGGATGACAGCTTAGCCGCCATTCTCCTGTCACTCACCACCTCCACTGGGTCCAGAGGGCCTCCCAGAACAGAGCTGGCCCTTCGGATCAGCCTGTTCAGTCTCTTCCTGTCCCCAGCAGAGATGCTGCCACCCCAGCAGACCACACCATAGAAGATGGCTGAGGCCACCACAGAGTCATAGAAGGTCTTCAGGAGTGGGCCCTCCACTCCAAACGACCTGAGTCTCCGCAGCAGGTACAGCCTGCTCTGCCCTTTCCTGTAGAGGGCGTCTGAGTTATGAGTCCAGTCCAGTTTGTTGTTCAGATGAACCCCAAGGTACCTGTAGCTGTCCACAGCCTCGATGTCCATACCTTGGATGTTCAGTGGTTGCAGTGGAGGATGCTTGTCCCTGAAGTCTACCACCAGCTCCTTGGTTTTACTGGCATTGATCTGGAGGTAGTTCAGCTGGCACCAGTCCACAAAGTCTTGAGTCAGTCCTCTGTACTCCTTGTCGTCCCCATCAGTGATGAGGCCGACTATTGCAGAGTCATCAGAGAACTTCTGCAGGAAGCACTGGGTGGAGTTGTGGGAGAAGTCTGCAGTGCAGATGGTGAAGAGGAACGGAGCCAGAACCGTTCCCCTGTGGGGCCCCGCACTGCAGGCGACCCTGTCCGACACACAGCCCTGAGTCCTCACATACTGTGGTCGGTTGGTGAGGTAGTCCAAAATCCAGGTAGTGAGGTGATAGTCCACTCCAGAGTTCTCCAGCTTGTCCTTCAGAACTGAGGGAAGAATAGTGTTGAAGGCACTGGAGAAATCAAAGAACATGATTCTCACAGTGCTTCCAGTGGTCTCCAGGTGAGCGAGGGAGCGATGTAGGAGGTGAATGCGGCATCATCCGCTCCAATGCCAGGTTGGTAGGCAAACTGAAGTGGATCAGTGATGAGCTCACCAAGCGCGAAGCTGAGCCAGGACCAACGCTCCAGGGTCTTCATCAGATTACTATTAGACTATAGGATTACTAACATATTATTACTGAAGTAAAAGTGAAAAGTAGTGGTCCAAAAAATTACTCAAGTAAGAGTAAAAAAGTAGTTGGTGAAAAGACTACTAACTGGTTGTCTGATTTAAAAATTAAAAATAAATGCTATCATACAAACAAAAATAAATAAATATACACATTTTAGTATTTTCAAATAGAATATATGTAAAAACATTAACAAATTAAGGCACAACAATTCGAATTTTCAGATTTCAGTTTTTCACAACATTTAACCAGCTTTTAACCAGTATCTACAGTAAATAATATGAATATATGAACAGTGCAAACCATTTCCAGTGACAAGATGAGCTGTATACTTTATATTCACTTTTACTCCAAATGGCACAGCAGCCTCAGAAAAAACATTAGAGCGAGGTATCTTCAACATATGTACATAGAAGGCGCCTCACTTTGCCATAAATTGTATGGGTGTTAAAGATGGACCGATCCAATATTACGTATCGCTCCGATACTGACATAAATTACTGGATCGGATATTGGAGGGAAATAAAAAATGTAATCCGATCCATTAAATATTAAAAAAGCGCCTCAAAAACTTGGGACATGGTGTAACTCGGCTCATAACCGTAGCACGTCGGTGCAGTATGCGTCACGTGATAGAGTGGCTGTGTGTATTTGTAGCCTCGCTACCAAACTGCCATTTCATCTCTGAGGATGTTCTCCCAGAGAGAAGTAAAGCAAGTGTGTAAGTCCATCTCTGAAATGTTTATAAAGCATTCCGCATTAAGCTTAACAACCGATATATGGAGCGACTGCCTCTCATTCTCTCCCCTTCCTCTCCTGCTGCTACTTCAATCATGAAACTGATCAATGATCAGCTGATCGGCTTTTCTGTCATGAGTCCGTCTCTCTTGTTTGTTTATTGCCCACCGCACCAGAAAGAGAAACCAGCGGCTGAACAACAGCAGCACATTTAAGCTTGATAAGCTGTTGTTAGAATTTATTTAATATTAGTTTCTACACCAGGATCCTTTTTTCACGCAGCTGACGGCTGGTAACTGTGCAGGGGCGGGTCTAGCAAAGTGTAGCCAGGGGGGCCGATAGGGCATTAACAGGGAAAAGGGGCACAAAGACATACTTTTCTTTCTTATTCTCATTTAAAATGTCTAGCTTTTAATAAATAATTATCCGAATCTTATCTTATATAGTAACTATTAAGTCTAATATACCCTAGTAAGCTATAGTACTTTTTCCTTTGGGAAGGTATGATCTGTGCTGTCTTAAATTAAAGTTGATTACGTCGATTAAGCATCACGAGGCGGAGGGTGGGGTGGTTTCCCTTTTTTTTTTTTTTTTCTGCTGGGAGTTTTAGAACCCTATTAGTTAGGTTGCTTACTCTTTAAAATACCACAATAGGGAGGATGGAGTAGGTTTAAGTTTATTAGATTGATCAGTATTGCTGAACTATGAAATATTTTGGGTGCAGTGTACTTTTTGCATACAGGTATAACAGAATAGCTTTAGTATTTTTTTTTTTTAACTTGAGTATGAACTTATACAAAAGCAGCAAGATATTAAAAAACAGTTTTATTGATTAAAAACACACTATATCAGATTCATATCGGTATCGGCAGATATCCAAATTTATGATATCGGTATCGGTAGGGATGGGTATTGATAGGATTTTAACGATTCCGATTCCATTTTCGATTCTGTTTAACGATTCGATTCTTTATCGATTCTCTTATCGATTCTTGTTTTTTAAAAAGGAGAACACTAAGGTCGATTAGCTTAGAACTGTTTTATATCTTCTCTTTCAACAAGATAGAAATTTAGGAGTAACATGGCCTTACAAACCCAACAGTGAGATCTTAAGAGATCCACAGCCTCTGACTCTTCAATGGGGTGTCACAGGGTCCCCGGGAAAATTGTAAAGCGTAAAATAATAAAATAAATATTCTTCTGTAGCAATAACAAAGTATAACATAAATTATTCTGTAGCAATTACACAAGAATATCCAGTAATGTCCCTGCCTACAATTAAACACATTCACTTACCATCTGCTGTAGCAAATGGCTGCAAGGTTTGACCACAAACTAGTCACTGCTCGGTGACATTCGGGCCTGAAAAGAGGCGCTACCGGTAGACTGCAGCGACAACTGCCAGCGAGGGCCAGCCAGACTCTGTCTGTCTGTCTCATCATGGTCACCTAAATGCACAATGGCAGGTTTTGTAATAAAGCAGATCGCGGTAACATAATATGCACTGTTAGTTGATTATTTACCTGCCGCATTGCGGAGATGACGTGCAAACGTTACCGCTGCTGCTGCTGGGTTGAGATTCACGAGTCCGGGCGGAATTAAAGACATTCATTTAAGTTCATCGCGTGTTTTGTGAGCAAATGCTTTTGCATATTCGTAGTGTTTCCTCCCTTAAATGAAATATCTACTTTGCAAGTATTGCAAGTTGCCCTGTTGTCATCCGTTCTCGTAAAGTATAAACAAACTTTTAAGTGTTTGAGCCGCTTAGGCGCCGTGTTTCCTCCCAGGTACGCTCCGACGCTCCGCAGCGTGGTGGCGTCATTCGGGCGACTGGAATCGAAGGGAATCGTTTGCAAAAATGGCAAACGATTCCAAGGAATTGAAACAGTGGGAACCGGTTCTCAACAAGAACCGGTTTTCGATACCATCCCTAGGTATCGGTATCGGACATAAAAAGTGGTATCGTGCCATCTCTAATGGGTGTGCATCAATTTCTGCATATTTAGCAAAAATGCTCCATTTCTCCACTCAGTAAGGTGATGGTTGAGCTTCAGCAGCAGTTTGCTCTCAAGGTTCTTGCTGTGAACAGGAGTCTCGCACAGTCTTTCACAAGCTCCAGATGCAGGAAGAGCTGTATCGATTGTGAGGAAAGCTATGCAATAAGATCAGGGGCCGGCAACCCTGGGCACTCGTGCCACAGCTGGCACGCAAAGGATTAACTGATGGCACGACACACAGTGAATTAATCTGAAAAGGTGCATTAAACAATAAATATCTACGGCCAGCCAAAGGTGCACATTGCAAATTAGCTTGCGTGAGACACATTAGTTGTGCCTCTTCTTAATGATGGTATCTTAGCTAACAACCCCGACTACCAGATTTAACTTGTAATTGGCTAAAATCACCTCGCCTCAACATTACTAGCTGGCAGTTTTTTCAAGTGATGTTGAAACGTCCACATTCCAACACTCAAATGCTTCAGGTGCTGCCTGCTCAGTGCAGCATCAGCACCACGTAAACACATAGATACATCCGACGACTCAAGTAAGAATTCACAATGCGTTTTCAGGACTTTTAGGTGTATGGACCAATGTTTTCTTTTCTGATCAAACAAGAAAGATTTAATGAGCAGCTGTTGTCTCTCTTTAACTGTCTGGACACAGAAGACATCGAAATGCAGCTGACTGAACTGAAAAGCTTGACTACCTGACAAGTTTAATTGTCTTAAGAATAGGGCTGGGCGATATGGCCCAAAATTCATATCCTGATATTCTTTAGCTGGATGGCGATATCGATATATATCTCAAAATTTTTAAAGCCATGAAGTAAGAACAAAAGAGAGTTCTTAGTCAAAGCTGTGTCCCAGATCTCACACAGGCACTTTTATTATCATACAGCGTAGATGTATGTATGTATTATCAGCATTTATTAAATAATAATGCTCCATAAATAAAATAAAACAATGTTGTTTTTGTGCATAACAAAAAGCTTACAATTGTGCAGTCAAAATGTAAAGTAAAAGACGCTGAGCATAATAACCAAGACAGACAGATTTCGCAGCTGCTCTGTTCCCATGTTCTACTGCGTGACTGACAGCCTTGAGTTTGAAATCCGCTTCGTAACCATGTCTCTTACAGGTGTCATTTGTGGTCCTTTTACACACATAATACCGTAATATTACGCTGAAGCACACTACCTATTACTTCACATGGCTTCGTAGCTTACACAAGTTGTACTAAAAAATTTTTTTGACAGATTGCTGAGCAATCTGTCAAAAGAAATCACATAAAATCGTATCACATAAAATCGGTTCGCGGTCAGTAAGCACAACCAGCATTCATATATAATGTGCACTGTCTTTTTTTCAGAAAATGAAAGGATTTTAGTGTAAGGTTATAGTCCGAAAAACACAGTATACGAGTTTTGTATGGTGGTTTGTTTCGGGGCAGGAGGCTGGGAGGCTGGGAGACTTTGCGGTCTGGGATACAGCACACAGTTTCACACACTCTTCATTTTGCACTTTATGGCGCTGTTGTAAATGGTGAAAATACTAGTAGTGCTAGCTGGACGAGGCGTCAATGCGTTAACGAGCTAACCGCAATGCTAACACGTTGACACCGTGTAGCCCCACGCGGGGTGATCCGCGGTAACTCGTTAACGGAGATTTGCCCCATTAATGCAGTTATGGTGTTAACGTCATTTTAACGAGAGTAACGCTGACAGCACTAAAATAGTCATCTTCAAATGTTTTCTTTTTTATCGGCCAGCTCCTCTTTGATAGCTGCATCTTGTCGTTTCCTGCAGGTGAAGCGATGGGGAGGGGAGTTGTGTTCAGTGAAGGAGAGAGGCGAGGCAGAGTAACATTGCGTAGAGACAAAAGTGGATTTAAAGAGAGGCAAACTTTGCGGTTCCACAAGTATAATTATAACATAACATAGACTATATCAATATAAACAATATTGTCACATCTCATATCTCATATAAAAATATATCAGTATATTTTAAAACTCGATATATCGCCCAGTCCTACTTAAGAACATTGCACTGGCATTATTGACAGCATTTGGCTCTACATATTTGTGTGAGCAGATTTTTCTCTCACACGAAGAGTCTTCTCAGCACCTCCGTAGCTGTCTGAATGCTAGAAACTCGGGGACCTGTGTCTCTGAGTGGGAGACCAGAGATCACATTAACATGTGTATCCCTGTATCAACAAACATGCCATATTGACCATTTATTTTTCTTATCATTGTTGTGAGGAGACCATAAATAGCATTAGCATTTTCTGTTGTGTAGTTCCTTTGCTGTTATGGTGTTCTTGTTATGGATAAAAAGTGTTTTGGGCTTCTATTTATTTATTACTAATGCTATGGTTGATATGGCACATTGACTTCTGAGGAAATTTTAGATGGCACTCGTCATCACAAAGGTTGCCAACCCTGCAATAGATCCACACCTCCATGAAAGGTACCTCTCCAGCTCCCCTGCTTTTGGCTTTCCAGACCCCAAGGATCCAAAGAAGTCATCTTGACCGATAGGCTGCTGTTTGTGCTGGCCTCATCCAGCTCTGTGTCTAGGTCAGGGGTCGGCAACCAAGCGGCTCTTTAGTCCTTATACTGCGGCTCCGCGTGGTTTGGGAAAATAAATTAGAAGTATTTCGCTGAAGTGTATTTTATTTATGTTAGTTCTTTTAAACTTGTAGTTCTAAATTGGAAGATTATTGTGATATTGAAATATAAATATAAAATTATATTCTATTATTTTTTCCTCGCTCAATAGAAGCGTCACACTCGCGGAAGCCGGTATTCCCTTGAAACACCGTGCATTTATCGAGACTTTCAACCCCAGGTAGGCCAATTATGGATCTTCGGATCCACATTATGTCAGCAGCTCCACCGTGAACTATGTTAAAGACAAACACTGATCACGCCTCACAGGCGACACATGACAGCTTACAGTCCCTGCGTAAACTGACCGCACAGCACCGATTAGCAGACGCTGTGAGCAGAGGTTCGGGAGCAGAAGTCCCATTGTAAACATATCACGGCAGACCCGACGATGTTTTTGCATGAGCGCTTTTCAGCATCTCTTTATTGAGCACTTTTCACACACGGTTGCTGTGCGTATACAGCCGGCTGTAACCGCAGCTCACAGCCCGACACACACCACCACCAACAACAGCAGAGAGGCACAGACTTTAAAGGCGGTGAGGCGTGATTGCGGGTGCCGCTCAGGTGCGTCCGCCTCCCCTGCAGCGGCGCTGCAGACCACGCCCGCCGCGACGCATTAACCAGGTAAAATACATATTTAGGCAGAATTTTGCAAATATCTATTTTAATTTTTCAGCAGCATAGAGCTTTTTACCAATTATTTTTTAAAAGTCAGGTCAAGGCTCCAAAAGCCCAAAGGAGATATAAGGGTGGTGGCTCACAACAGTTTTGTTTGCTACATGGATAATTTTAGTTCAGCTGGGTGTCTTTGCTTTTGTTATATTTCTTTAAGAGTTCAAAATGTGTTGATTACATAAATAAAATGTAATTTTCTCTGTAGCACTTCATGAATTTCATAAGCAGCACACCTTAGTTGTTCACACAAAGGTAAAAACAATATATAGAGTGTTATCTTCATTTTAGATGTCAAAAGTATTTGCGGCTCCCAGTGTTTTCTTTTAACGTCGAAACCGGGTCCAAGTGGCTCTTTGGGTGTAAAGGTTGCAGACCCCTGGTCTAGGTGATGTCTGATGAAGCTGAGACCTGTGGGAAGATACATAGTTTTCAAAAAAGAATCAGATGTGGGCATTATAGTGCTGTATAGACTGCCAAGCTGTCTATAGAGCTTGACAGATGTTTGCCGTGAAAATTTTAATCACACTGGACATGTTTTTACTAACTCTGTCAAAAACAAAATCTTGCCATTCATATCCTGCACAAACACTTTGCAATGAATTCCAGATTAAGTTCAAAATAAGAATGCATGCAAGGCAAGAGAACACAAACACCTCAGTCTGCGTGGCTGCAAAAGATGAAACACGCCCCTTCCAACCACAGGGAGGGAGGCGGATGAAGCTAGCCTCCTAACGCAGGCTGTTTAAACTAAACAAGCTGCTGTTTCACATAATAAACCCTGTCAGCCACAGTATTGCCTTCAGATTTAACAGTTAAAGCACTAGAAATGAGCTGTCTTTACATGTGCGTGGAACTCTAGCTTCATTAACCACGCTAGCTGTTAGCTTATAGCTAACCAGGCGAGAGGTTAAAAGGACAACCGAGCTGCGGACACAACACCCACAAACTTATCTCACCACAATGTGATTCTAGTTTAGTCAAACTGAGGGCAGGAGGAAAACCGCTCAAATCCTCGAAGCCCAGTGTCCTAAAACTATTAAACATGTCCTCATCGCAACACACCAGAATAAAATCATTAGGTCATTAGCAAGACTCATAGTACTTGACTGCATGCTGAGGTGGCAATTCAGCCATTTAATTCATGTGTGTTGGACTATGTACATATCAAAAAGTTGCAGTACACCGACCTTTGAGTAATCAAGCTTGACACAGCTGCTGTAACATAAAGACTGGCATCCACCTAACCACAGCTAAAAAGAAATTAAGAGTACACTTACCGCGACATGTTTTCCTCATGTTAGAGTTGAGTTTTTCCACGTTGAAATGTCGGTTTGTTTTAGCTCACACTGAAGACACCACATTATATAGCTGTTCTTTCGTACTGCTTTTAAGCGAAGCGTGCTTTGTATATGAGGCCAAGGGTGTTCATCCTCTTCAGTTCAGTTTTCTGTTTCTTCTTTCCATGTGTCCGCTAGTTTGAAAGGCTTGGGCGATCTGTCCGCCACAGTTCATAACTGGTCATGTGACTGCATGGCTACATCTGATTGGTGAAAGAGTTACAGGAAACTCCACTGGCGGCATGATCTATTATTAGTAGCATTATCTAATGTGTGAAATTAATAATTTAAAAAAAAGTAACGAGTCGAATGTTGACAAATATAGCGGAGTAAAAGTACCGTTTCTTCTTCACAAATGTACTCAAGTACAAGTAAAAAGTATGTCTGTGAAGGTTCTCAGTCATCCAGGTCATCGTAGTCAAAGGAGTTTGCAAAGAAAAGCGTCTGGACTTCTTTGAGTTGCTTGAAGACGTTTCACCTCTCATCCGAGAAGCTTCTTCAGTTCTAAGGTCAAATGGCCGAGAGTCCCAGATTTAAACCCAGTGGGAGTATCCCCCAAGGAGGGACAAAGGACCCCTGGTGATCCTCTAATCACATGCGCCAAGGTGTGAAAGTGGGTGTGGGACCTAATCAGCCAGGGTTTGGGTGAGCCCATTGTGAAACCTGGCCCCACCCTATCATGTGATTTCCTGAGGTCAGATGGCCCAGGATGTGAGTGGGCGTTAAGGCGTCTGGGAGGGAACTCAAAACTGGATTATAGATGGCAGACAGTTGGTGTCGTAAACCACCGCCTCTGTTCAAAGATGGTCGCTCACAGTGGACATAGATGGCCTCTTTCACTCCTCTTTCAAACCATCTGTCCTCTCTGTCCAATATGTGAACATTGGCATCCTCGAAAAGAGTGACCTTTATCCTTAAGATGCAGATGGACTGCTGAGTCTTGTCCCGTGGAGGTGGCTCTTCTATGTTGTGCCATGCGCTTGTGAAGTGGCTGTTTGGTCTCTCCAGTGTAGAGGTCCGGGCATTCCTCACTGCACTGTACAGCATACACCACATTGTTCAGTCTGTGTTTTGGAGTTTTGTCTTTCGGGTGAACCAGTTTGTGTCTGGGTGTGTTGCTGGGTCTGAAGTACACTGGGATGTCATGCTTGGAGAAAACTCTCCTGAGTTCCTGAGGTCCTTTGTCCCTCCTTGGGGGGATACTCCCACTGGGTTTAAATCTGGGACTCTCGGCCATTTGACCTTAGAACTGAAGAAGCTTCTCGGATGAGAGGTGAAACGTCTTCAAGCAACTCAAAGAAGTCCAGGCGCTTTTTCTTTGCAAACTCCTTTGAAGTAAAAAGTATGGTGCAATAAAGGTACTTTAAAAGTACATTTTTTTCAAAAACTTACTCAAGTAAATGTAATGGAGTAAATGTAACTCGTTACTACCCACCTCTGGCTGGGGCCAGCATATACTCAGCTTTATCATCACAACTGTTGTTGGATTTCTTAGTGTTAGCATGCTGTCTGTGTGCAGGTGCTTGCGAAGAGCCAAAGTTGTGCAAACAGTATGATGAAGTTGTTTCTGTCCTGTAACAGTCTCCAATTTACCATCGCGCTCTCTTCGTTTCGTGCAATAAAAATTAAGGTTATGTTCATATCTACGCTGTAAACTGCGCCACTATATTCCTCCTCCAACACAAGAACTGAAATCACAGCTGATCGTAGCGGCGTGCAAGAACCGTTAAGGGTATTAATAGGTAGGCAGACTAAAGTTTCAAGGAATTGGACTACTGGGAATGTTTATGATTCCCATCCCTAGTACAGGGTCTGAAATGTACTTTGGATGATGTTTTTATTTTTGTGCAAAGCTAACTGAACCTATATTATATTAACATAATAATAAAATAATATCAGTCGATCGGATACAAACTATAGTCTAATTATAATTATTCAAATTATACTCAGAATGAATCTGAAGGAAAAAATAAATAATGTAATGGCTCAGTGTGGGGAAAATAATCATAACTCACAATAATTTCTATTGAGACCTCCAGTCGATTTTCTTAGTGTGCAGGCTGTGATCAGCTGACCCGCTGCTCTTGGAGGTACACAACTGAATTCAACCAAATGTCAGCAGATGTTTCATGAATTGTCATTTTCATCCTCTACACTGACAGTACACTGTTTATGCTGTCTTTATATTAGACACTATACAGTTGGTATGAAGGTGAAAGCAGCCAATTCCAGCAAACACCAGTATGTGGGCTCCACATGGGCTATGGGGGTTCCAAGTGGGGATGGGCTTACAATGGGCATCCAATCTGGGACCCACCTGGGTTAGCCAAGTAGGACCCACCTGAGCCAGCCCAGATGGGCTATGTTCTATGGGCACCATATGGGTAACATATGGGAAGTATGAACAGGCAACTGAGTTTAACGACCTCAGTTAAGTATAATTATTAGTCATGTGTAAGTATGAACATGAATTAAGATGAAATAACTGATAATAAATTATGCCAGAGGCAGCATATGTACACTTAATTAATAAAAAATATACATATAAAATATATTAATGTAAGTGAAACACAAAGAACAGATGTGACTTAAAATTGTAGGACGCTTGAGAAAATAAAATAAATGGTTTTACATTTCAGTGAAAAAAATTTTTTCACTCCATGTAGGAGTGCTTTTGAAATCTCGCATTATTTCAAGAAATATCACGAGGTTTTCTCAAACCCGTCCCCCATTCTGGAACATTCTTCATTTCACGCCCTTGGACAAAGCTGACAGTTAAGCTGGCAGTGCATCTTTGAAACTACGTACTTATTTTCTGCACTAAAGGTAAGAACTTTTGACTTAATTTGAATCCCTAAGTATAAATGAAATGTTTACAAAGTTATGATGCTGCAAAGTAATGTATGTCACAAGTCCTGGTGAACTTTTCCTAGCACTCAAGCAAGGCTAAGCTAGTTGAAATTTTTACCCTAATGTTGGATTTAGCCAATTTTCACAGTTTGAAAGCATTGTCTGGTGTCCTGTATACTGCTTAACTAGCACCAAAATTAATGACTACGTGTACTTAACATTAAGTTGTACTTAAACATTATCTTGGTTTTCTCTAAGATTAGTATTAATAAAGGACTATATTAGACCAATTTTACTAAGTTCTAATTTTTTTTTAAGAGGAATATGGGAGGGTATTTTCACTATCAGAGCAACCAAAATTGCTTCAGTCTGGTCTTTATTAGCTTCATTCCTCACGGCTCAATGAGGGTAGGCCATGGCCATGAGCAAGTAGTCCCAGCTTTTGCCCCTGTGTCAGGAGGCGTGCACAGCAGTCAGAGAGGCAGATCAGTGAGCACTCCATTTCTATAGAAGACATCATCATCATTTTCTTGTCATTGTTGTTATTTTTCCAGAAAAGCAAATAAAATGTAGGTGTTCTTGATTTGTTTGGGGTTTTTTTATACACCCTTTAGTATGTAACTTTATATGTGTAGTTGTTTTACTGAGAACTTCATCAGAAATAGTGTACTGACTCTAGAATCTGCCTCTTGCTGTTGTGCAAGCTCTGTACATAAGGGAAACTGATTATTTAAGCAGAACTGATCGGTCTTGTTAGGGCCACAGTGCCAACTCATTTTACTATGATTGCTGTGGCCCTCCTTTTTCCTTTTGTAATGTATATTTAGCTAGAATCGACACATCTATTTATTTATAAAAAGAAAAACAATTGCTCTTTGGATGTGGTTCTAAAGATCTGTGATCTTTAAGTGTTTGTCTGATGCCTGATTTGTGCATGCTCACTGTTATTTTAATTTGTTTCATTATGGCTTAAATTTGTTTGAATTTTGTGCCTGCTCCTTTATCAACCTTCCTGCATGGACAGCTTGTGTGGTTATTGGCCAGGAGGGTTTGCAATTATCTCAAAACTTGAGATGTTTGTTGTTTTGATTATGACTTGGCTGACTATGGCTACTTATAAATTGCATAGTCACACTATTACATTAATATGTTATTAATATCTGTATATTGGTTTGATTTTGCTGTTGGACAGTGGAGTGAGTAGTAGCAAGGGTTATGTGTGGTTTATTTCTTTATTATTTACAGACTTTGACATAAGAAGCAGTGTATATTTCAAAATTCATTTCTATTCAAAATTTGATGCATACCAGAAATATACTAGTAGGAATCTTTTTTTGAGTTTGTAACAATTAGAATTGTTACTTTATAATGTGATGTCAGGGTCTTTATTATAATACAACAGCTTTTAAGCCTGGTGTAAGCATCACAGCAGATGTCTTTATGCCAAAGTAACTGAGGATAAAACACAGAAAAACATGAAGGAGATTTTCCTGGCCTGGCTTTTTATAGCAGATAGCCTTAAAAATATTCTGCAGTTGAACAAAAACTGAAGAAAACCATGAATCAATATATGAACATTACCTGATGCTGCTGAAGTAAAGCAGTGCAAAGTTACAGAGGTTTTATTAGAGAACAAGCTGAGCGTTGTGCAATTTGGCATCATTTGTAAAAGTTTAGATTTCTTGGTAACAGCAGAATTGAGGCTTTCTTGACAGAGGTCATTTTGAAAAAAATAACAACAACCGACGACAGTGCTAAGCACAACGGTACACTGATGTATAATAAGCAAGGGAATAATGTGGAAAACAGATTTCAGATGGGGAAACTGTTCTTGAAGTACACGAGAGAGAGCTGTGCAGGAAGTGTGATTTTTTTTTTATCGTGGTGGAAACAAAACAGCAAGAGGGAATTAATGACAGTATTTATCAAATGTAAAGCGTAGTTTGGATCTTCTTTTGCTGCTGGTTCAGTTAAGTTTGGTTGGAGAGTGATGAAACCTGGAGCTTCAGAATCTGTGAGCTGTCTTTCAGAAAGCAATGGAGCAATCTGAGAGGACAAAGAGCTCAGAGGAAAATAGCTCAGAAAGTTGTTGAACATTTTAGTCTCGTTTCACAGTAAAATGAGTCAGAGCATCATCAGGACTTAATTTTGTACTCTGATTCTTTTGAGAATAAAACACTTGAGGAAGAGCACTATGATTGCGATGAACATGCTGAAGATTAGTCTCAGGTTTTGTGCTGAACTATATGCACCTTGTGTGTCTGAGGGTAATGCGCAAGCTTATTTATCTTTGGTTAAAAGGTCCCCGAAAATGCAGACAGTCTATGCAAATTCTGATTTCAGCATTCATGTTTTCTGTGAGGCAGTATTTGCCTTAAAGTTTTGCAAGGAAACCAAGGTCTCTCCTTGAAATTAGCATGTGGAAAGCAACTGAACTGAGACAATTTTTGCTTTACACAAGCCCAGTTGTTCTACTGAATAATATACCAAGCCAAATGTATAGATACTTTATACTGTTATCTGTATCTATAAGAATTCTTCTAAGTCCTGTGTATTGATAACTGTGATTATGCAGAGGATGTTTTGAAGCAGTTTGTGAAAGATTTTGCTTTGATTTATGGTCTTGACTTTGTTGGTTATAATATACATTCTTTAATGCACCTAGCTCAAGATGTACGGAAGTTTGGCCCTTCAGACAGCATTTCCTGCTTCCCATTTGAAACCTTCCTGGGTGGAATTTACTTGTTTTCCAATCTGTGTAGACAAATGCATCTTGTATTACTTGAGGAGTTAAAACAGAAAATGGTGCTTTGCCACTGAAGTCTGGATATGTAGCATTGCCACTGCTGTACTAGTTGGCTTTTTTTGCTTTCCCCCAGCATGCTACCATTTGCAGTTGTTGAATTTCTGGATGGTGGAGGTGTATCCATAATTCCTTGCAAGTGGTTTACAGGACCGGCAGAAGATTCTTGTTTCTGGCCACCAGGAGAGTCAATATCAATAAGGCTGTAAAGGATGGAGTTACTCCAGATGCAAACTGGTCACAGTACAGAGTTCGCATCTTGGGAAAGCTGGTAAGAAGCATTATTGTTTATTGCTACCAAATATTCTATCATTATAGAAAGAACAAGAAATTTTACTGTAATTTCGCTGACAACATTTTGTTGATGTATGTTAAAAATGTACAGAAAACTATGAAAATGCCAGGGTGAAACTGTGGAGGTCTGAAACAACCTCTGATCTGCAGACTGAGTCGCATTCTGGAAGCAGATTGGGAAAAGGGAAGCGGAAAAGCAGGTAATTATGTTAAAAACACATTAAAAGCAACAATTTATTATTGAGATTATAAGAAACAAAAACAAACTGACAGTATCTTTAGCAGACCCTTGCTGCTCATCAGGTTCAGATATGATGTCAAAATAGCACTTTCTAGCTTGTTGACTTTTAAAAATCTGTTTTAGACTTTTTGATGCCGGACTATACATTAATGTTTTTAGTTTGTAGGACTAACCATTACCTAAATTATGTGTTTGGATTATTATTTATTTGTGTGTGTGTGTGTGTGTGTGTGTGTTTGTTGTTTTTTGTTTTGTTGTTGTTTTTTTTAAGGCCAGTGATCCTGTCGAGCTCCGATGAGGATTGGGACAACACTGCGGAACAGCCAGAGACCTCACCACCATCATCAATGGAGAATAGACATTCAAGTGAAACTCCCCTCCTGAACATCACTCATCCATTTGTTCAGCCGCCACAACCCTCAACTCCTTCACCTGTGGTTTCACAACCAGTTCCAAGACAACTTCTACAAGCCACCAATACCAGCATGTTTGTGCGTGTTCTAACCCTCCTGGAAGACATTAAGGACACTCAGATGGTCCACAGTCTCTCCTCAAACAGCATGATGGATCAGTTGCTGCAGTATTACCTGAGGGTGCTGTATTTCCCCTCCGGACAGTAGCAGATGTGGAAGCACTGGAGCAAAAACTGGCAGACCCTGTCTTCCTAAAATAAGTGGTAAATAATAATGATGTAATAACAATATTCAACGATTAATGCCTCAATCAGCCTGTGTGCCATGCCAAACCCAAAACTTAAGAAATTACTTTTAGTGAATCATTTAGCTCTTTGCATTTGCATCAGACAGTGTTTGACTTTGACACCTAACTCTTTCTCAGTCAAATATCATCAATATTATTGAGCCTAATTACTGCATAGCTGTGCTTGCTTTCTTTTAGGTGTGACTGGAGGTACTCCTGTCAGTAAAATTATTGTCCTTGCGTGTCCTAAGGTTGCTGTTGTGGCAGAGATCGGAGGGAGCACTATTGATGAAGCCACAAGAAGAATGATGGCTTTCATTATGGACAATGCTCTTTCCAGGCAATATAACGTCGTTGGGTGCCATGGAAAGTGGGAATTTCAAGGGCTTAAAGTTTTGAAGTGCTATATGGTAAGTTCATTACTTGTAAGATATTTTGTTGATGTTTGAATAACAGATGCTCACTACAACTGTAGTCATTCTTCCAAACAATTTAATCAGTGACTTAACCCTGTGGGGTCCAGGGTATAATTGGCCATTTTTGACTACTTCTGATTTGACCTCTATATTTCACCTGTTAAAAATATTTACCTTACCTTGTTTAGTATCATTCTTTTCAGGACAACCTCACGTCTGAATTTATAGTTATTTTGTTCAGTTTGACATACGTTATTAATACAATTGACCTAAATTCAGGTCTAAATTTTTACTGTAACAACAACAAACACGCCTAATGATTCATTTTCAAATCTTGAAATGGAAATAGAAATTGTAAATTATAAAAACCTTTGCACAAGTATAGCAAACAAGGTTATATGCAGCTATTTATCTAAAAATGTAGCATCTATCTATCTACCTAGAACAATCAGGTGCTCTGCATCAAATAAGACACCACACACATTATTTGTGCCACTCCAAAAAATTGTTTCTGTTCAGTATAATGCAGGGGAGAACAACAGGAAAAACCCTGCAGGCCTGATAGCAGGGTTTATCCCACACACACACACTACACTACACACTAACTACACGCTGCAAACACGCTAAACGTCAAAAATCTCTAACATCTCAAAACTTGCTCGCTCTCTTTCTTTTGCTCACTTGCCGAAGTCACTCTTAAAACGTCCCCCTCTTCCTAAACAACCAAATGCCACGCTACCATATAATTTTTTGATTGGTCGACATAGTACGCTTTAACACTAATAGGGAACGGGTGTTTTTCTTTTTCTCACTCGCAAGCAGAGTGCTTGCTAGCGCTGTCCATAGAAAACGCTCTTTTACCATTTCTCCTCGCAGTAAATACAACAGTTTTATTCAGAAATAAAACATTGCATGTATTTTTTTTAATCATAACTCTGGTTTTGATTAAAAAATTTAAAATCTGGTATATAAAAGTCCACGCTTTAAACAAAACTTGAAACGGAGACTGGGTCGCTACATCTTGTTGTTGCGCCATCTTAAAGTGGTCATGTAATTTAGATCATGCCCGGGCGTCCATGAGATTTTATTCAGTGTCACAGTATAAATATAAGTATGGGGAAAAAAGATAACAATAAAGCTTTGTCTTTAGATTTAGTAGTATAGTCTCACTTTCCTGTGGTCAATATGTGTACTTTATAGGCAGCTTGAAAAAAATGCCCTTACCAGCCAGATTACCAGAAAAGAGGCAGAAAAGGCAGCATCCAAGTGGTTTATTGGTGCAAGAGATAGAGGAGGAAACCGCACGGCAAGGGCACAGTGTCGTGTGCACGAAAGGTAAACCTTAGTGACTAGGTTTAGATAGACTGTACAAATTGTGGAGATGAAATCAATTACAAATACTTAATTATTCAACTGAGGGAAATTATGTTTTTGGGGTTCATCAGCTCATGTTGTTCTGGAGGTTGGTGGCTGCTGGCAGGAATGACCACGTTTCTTTCTGGCTTGCAGCATACTTGAAGAAAGTCTCTCACTAAACAGTTTTTGGTTGCTCATAGAATGTGAATAAGCTCCAGGACCTCCAGAGCCAGCCTGTATTTTTACCAGTGTGTCACCAGTGTGATTGGTGACACACTGGTAAAAAAAAAAAACTCAAAAAAACTTTTATCTGATGGCCCTATTTTTGATTTACATGAAAATCATTGGCGCCCGCCTAGCACACACCTCAAGAAGTGGAATCTGTTTTCTCCTTGGTAGATGTAGCCATTGTTACATTTTAATATTTTGTTTTGTGTTCATTATGAGGTGATGGTTTCTGCACCATGCAAAAACTGGTTAACCACTTGCCTGTTCTAAGCTCTGTGTCGATCACTGAGACTGCCCACAACACCAGCGTTATCATTGTAACTATGTAGATGTCTTTTAAACAGTTGTCTTCGATTCAGATGGTATAAGGTAAAATATTTCACATTAATTTGATTTTTGAGTGCCTACTTGGTTAATCCTTTTGTAAATAGCTTTTCCGTTGCCATGAATACTCATGGTCTTCAAAGAGTTCAGTGTAGGAGGTCAAACAACTTGAACAGCACAACCTCCAAAACAGCTCTAGTACTATCGCAAATCTGATTTTGTTTGTGAAAATGTACTGATTTTTTATTTTATTTTATTTCTTTCAGGACCAATGGATTGGTGAATGAGTGAGTAGCTGTTGTACAGGTGATTTAAATTATAGCTTACTTTCATTATCCAAAATCCCATCTGGTCAAACACACTTGGGGCCACCATGGAAACTGAGGACAAAAATAGCTGGGTCCCAGGTTGGTAACCCAAGTGGGCCCCAAGTATCAGACCCGCTTCTATCCATCTGGGCCCCACACTCATTTGTTGGCTGGGGCTGATTTGGGGCCCATCCAGGTCCCATCATTAATCCATCTGGGCAAACACATTTGGGGCCACCATGGAAACTGAGGACAAAATTAGCTGGGTCCCAGGTGGGTAACCCAAGTGGGCCCCAAATATCAGATCTGCTTCTACACATCTGGGCCCCACATATGTGTGTTGACTGGGAATGAATCTAAGCATCATCAGCTAAAATTCATATGAATCTCTGCTAGACTTGTAACCGAACTCTGACCATTAACCACAGCCACTGTGCACCAGTCACATACTGTTCTTTACTTTAAATACATCACAATACAGCAAACTAACCTGTTTATCCTGCACTAACCTGCAGAGGATTTTCATGCAACCTTTAAGTAACACAGTAAGTCTGCTTCAGTTTGTTTTGCATCTTTCACAGTATGAAAAAAAACACAACATCACATGTACAGATCCAATATCTGATCTGATTTTTTTTTTTTTTTTTTTAAACACGAGGACTTAGATGTTCATGTGTTACTGTTTAGGCTGAAATTGATTTGACATTTGAAAGCCTGCAGTGATGTGAAATAATAACTCCCTCCCTTTAATGCACCAAAGCAAAAATAACAAGCCTGTTTTGAACATGCAAGGAAAAGAAAGTACAGATATTTGTTTCAAAATGTAGGAAGTTACGGTAAAAAGTTGTCAGAAAAAAACTACGCAAGTACAGTACAGATTCTACTTAAAATTCTACTTAAGTACAGTAACAAAGTATTTGTACTTGGTTAGTTTGTACTTTGTTGCTTGCTTCCACCTCTGTCATCCACAGTCCACTATGCTCCACCCAGGCTAGTCCACCTTTGCATTTTCAGACCTGGAACCTATAAGACTGGCACTGTTGACAGAAAACTTGCAGTCTGAATGGTGTGAAACATTGGGTAATTATAAAAAAAAAGTTGCCATGTCATCAGAGTGCTTAAATTCTGTGACAAATGGAGACAAGTCAGTCTTTGTAAAGAGCTGGAAAAATATATTTTAGAACTTAACAGCTAGAAACATGGTTGCCCCCAAAATCTATGCAACCATGTCCTGTTCCCTAGAACCCTTGTCACTTGCAATTACTGAACTGTTTGGATGAATTGGATATGAATTGGATAAACTGCTTATTCACAGGATTTAATCATTTACGTATATCTATTGGCCTTTAATAGCTCACACCACTTAACTCTGTCACTGCAAATTAAACATCTTTCAGGTACATCATATGACCCCTAAACAAAAATTGAAAATAGTTTTAGGTTATGCTGTCAAATGGAATCTCCTGCTGTGGAACTACTAACTTTGAAATACTATGCGCCACCATCAGGATACAGTGTACAGTGGATGGTGTGTAGAGATAAAGAAGATGAGGTGATGGTGACACTGATGACACAAACCATTAAGTTGCCAATGAGGCAGCAGATCTCAGGCTTTTGGGATTCCCTCCCCAGATTCAAATGTTTTTGTTCTACATTTTTCTTCTTCTTGTTTTTGAGTCTCTCTTTTTGAGTCCTCCTCCATCATTTCCATCAGTTGAGGTAGTGTGTATTACCCTAGAAACACATTCTCCGATGTCTGTCCATTGTGGCTTAATGACACAAACAGAGGAGACAAAGTGTTATATGTTATGTTATATGGGTTTTGTTTCATTTCTTAAAGAATTTTTGTGTTCTGGACAAAATAGACTCTGATCTGTATGATAGCTGTTTACATATGCAGGAGCACTTCTATAAAAGAATCTATGTAACATCACCTCATTATAATTTTCTAAGAAAATATAGTTGTAAGCTAGTTAAGAATTTCCTTATCTCAGTATAACAGATGATTTTGTGGTAACAACAGAAACAGCCCAAGAAAACAGAACCTATAAAACCTATATCTCCTGAGATAACAAGACTTTTAACCCATTATCACAAAAGGAATCTATCTATAATCACCTTCTCAGTCATTAACTCCTAATCTCAAGGTAATTATTGCTCATATTTAAGATACTGTTATATACAAAATTATCTCATAATCTCAATAATTAATTAAATCATTTTTCTAACAGCTCCTTAATGCTGATTAACTAACAAAAATTCTTAATCTCACCCCAACGGTCACAGCAGATGGCCGCCTCCCTGAGCCTGGTTCTGCGGAGGTTTCTTCCTCTTAAAGGGAGTTTTCCTTCCACTGTCGCCAAAGTGCTTGCTCATAGGGGTCATATGATTGTTGGGTTTTTCTCTGTATTTATTATTGTGCGATCTACTGTACAATATAAAGCGCCTTGAGGCGACTTTTGTTGTGATTTGGTGCTATATAAATAAAATTGAATTGAATTGAATTGAATTCCACTCTCTCCATGTAAATAAAGTCTTCTGAAAAGTTAGGTTGGTTTTGAGTCTGCTTTTGGGTCTGCATCTTGCTTGAACATCTGGTTCATAACATCAAGCAGACAACAAAAGTCAGGGTCACCAGCCATTCTGGTACAACAGTTGATCTAAAGTGCCAGTCCACAACATTATGGTATATATAGTAATTTCATGACATGAGGAAGGCTGGAGTTCCCTCAGTGCATGTTCCTTGCATTATTATATGTAAATTCATTTTAATGATTTGTGAATGCTTATCATTCTTAGGGTTACATGGATATACAATGAGAGTGTGTGAATAGGATTAACATAAGTTCATATGTTGAACAAAAACCATGTTTCTTCATCTCGGCTTATCTTCATATCCAGTTTACCAACTGGTCTGTACATTCTGCAGTCAGCCTTTTGAATGTTATTCTTCTCCCGTTTTTCTTATATCCCTGTCTCTCATCTCAATCCTTTGCTGAGTCGGTCATTTTGTAAGCATAAAATCCCTGATAAAGACAGCTGTAAAAAGCCTGACTTGCTTCTGGAGAGAGCTGGAGAAAATATGCTTGCGCTGCTGGTTTGGGATTAAATCTGTTTAGCTCCTCTGAACTTCATCTACTGGCCATTGTATTACAGTGGATTTGATGATGTAAGCACATCATCAAATGCCCTGGCATATCTTTGCCCGTGTAGCCTCATCACTCCTTTGTGGTGAACGCATTTATTTAGATTAAAAAAACTACTCTGTGATCAATTTTTGTGTCTGCCTTTTATTTTAGTTTTTTTCTATTGATTCTGACCTAAGCATTTCCTTCTTTCTTCATTATCTTACATCATTATATCTACCACTGTATCTATTCTGTCACAAGCCTTTAAAAACTTTTACAAGTGTGCCTTTTACAAACTTGTCACTCTGTCATATACTGTGCTTGCCTACTCATTCGTAGCAGTTTTAGCCCTCTTTTTAATATCGACTTTAGTGACACTGAATCTATTCACGTTCACATGGCTCACTTTCACCCAAGGTAACCCAACTTTCTCATCAAATCACAAAGATCCCTCTACTTCAGCTGGACTTCAGAAAAATACTGGTATTTTGGAACAGGATCTGGGCTGCACAGATGCAAAATATCCTTTAGAGTAACAGATGCGGCATGATTTTTGCTTGTGCCTGTATGCTTGTCTAGGTACACATTGATGTGATTGTTTAAGCAAAGACATTTGATTCCCTTGTTTCCTGTCCTTTCATTCCTCTGTCACAACAGCTCTTTTTGAAGCTCCCAAATCTGCGTAGATGAATTGTTTTCACAGAAAAGCAAAGCTTTTATCGAAAGACACTAGCAATGAATACAGCAGACATTTCTCCAAAGCCTTTTTAACTAGATATGGCCTTTATTTACCTCTGCTCTGTGAATGAGCCGATCCTTCCATTTGTTTTTTTGCTCAACATTCCTCTTATTTATTGATCAAATCATTAACTATACTGTTATCTAAGACCTAAGGTGTAGGAAAGGGTAAAGGTGAGCAACATGATCTGTCCACTGACAATGAAATGTCTGCAAAACATTTCATGCCAATGCATACAAAATGCTCTGAAATATTTCATTTTGGACTTTGGTGACTGGCCAAACAACAAACACTGACTTCTTATCATGCCATACATGTGTAAATATGTCCTTTCATTACTAAAGCACTCTTTAATTACTCATATTCAAAGCTGTTATGTATCCAGAGCTAAACACTGGATCCATGACACTTTGTTTTTTGACATATCAACTAGAGATGACCGATCCGATATTACTTATCGGTATCGGTCCGATACTGACCTGAATTACTGGATCGGATATCGGAGAGAAATAAAAATGTAATCGGATCCATTAAATATCACGAATATGAATATGAACTTGTACAAAATGCAGCAAGATATTAAAAAACTGTTTTATTGATTAAAAATACACTATATCGGTTCATATCGGTATCTGCAGATATCCAAATTTATGATATCAGTATCCTGTATCGGACATAAAAAGTGGTATCGTGCCATCTCTAATATCAACTGGGGCATAATTTGGACAGTTCAATCAGTTCAATTATAATTATCGTTATGTGCAAATATGAAAGCAAAGGCAATCCAGTAAAGCACTAAACCCTTTGACTGAATGAAAAAGTTTGGTTCTGTTCTGAAGCGTTTCTGTGTAGTTACATTTTCAGCATCATGTATTCACATGAGTTTTCATTCTGATGGTCACAATTAGATGGGACAAGCTTCGTCTTCTGTTTATGATGTGGTTGTCTTAAAATTTAAAATAATTTCCCTCATTCTACACAAATCCTTATGGTCCATTAAGGAAATGCCAGCTGCACCTTAGAGCTGCAGTTTAACATTTTGACAATCGTTGATTACACAGCACTAAGGAAAAAATGTCATCATAGTAGATTTCTTTATGCTTCTTATGGCATATGGCAGTGATCTGTTAGACAGGAGCATGTTATCACAATATTTTACTTAAGTGATTAGAACACACCATCAGGACTTGTATTGTGCAGGTTTGAATCATAGTTACCAATTTGTTCATGCAAAATAAAAATCTTATTTCCTTGAAAAATAGCCAATGAGTTCCACAGTGTTCAAAACATATCAGTTTATACTATAAATAAGGATAACAGGATGGAAATGTTATCACATTGTGAATTACTCCTAAACATGAAAAAAAAGCTTGATTAAATTACGGCATTTATTCTAGATCTTGTAGATTCCCTCCAAAACAAAACAAACAAAAAAAAAACTTAGAGTGAGGGGACCTATTTAGAAGGATTTGCATAACAAGGACGTAATGAGTAACAAGGGACAGACATCTCAGGAACTTATTTCAAAGGCTATAAGCAATAGAATATGTATAAATAGAAATAAAATAACATTGTGTAAAATATTAAAATATGTATAATAGCTTTCTTCTATGAAAAAGTTTTTCCTTCTCAGTGTTGCTATGGACTCGCTCATAAAGGGTCGTCTAATTGTTGGGGTTTTCTCTAACAATGAGATGATTGTAAGGTAAAAACCCTACAACAGTCATTCCACGACAACTGTAGCCTCACTTGTGAATATTGAGGTATCTAAAGGTATCCAGAGTATCTGTATCTGTAAATATCTGAAGGTAGACAGAGACTTACCTACAGTAAGCATACATTTGCACACAACTGCAAAAATGTGCATACTTCCTGTCATTGCTGCAGTTTTGAAGAAAACCTTCTTTTACTAGTGTTGTACTGAAGTGTACAGGTTACATTCTTTTTTAGTTTTCTCTGACTGTAAAAGGCGATTTCTTTTACTGCAGCAATTGTGGTCTTCTTTGCAGTGTTCACGTTTACTAAGGCACTACCCAAAAGGCGCCACAAGAGGGCACTCCAACACAACAGATGACCTATGTACACTGATGCACTTAGTAACAGTCAGCCTCCTTGAATTGGCAGAAATACTGTGATTTAGTAGTAATACTATAACATAACAGATATACTGTGATGTTGCAGACATAGTATGTTTTGCACTACTCATTTGTAGTGAAAAAATTATCAATATAAATTACAGGTCTGTGATAGTGTATAAATTTGTAGTGAAAAAAAAATGTTAACCAAGGTGGGATTGAACCCACGACCTTTGAGCTGCAGAGCCGTGTCATTACTGGTTGCGCCACCTGGAAAGGGGGCAGGCAGTTGAAAAACAACAGCAATCAGAAATAGATCGCGGTGAGAGGTGAAACGCACCGTTTTTTGGAGTTACAAAACGTCGTGTAACTCAAAATCTAGGAGGGCTAGCAGCATAATTCTTGTACTGGGTGAATCAGCGGACTTTGGTGTATTTTGACTGCGATTTTCATAGCTCTTTGTACCTCCGTCGCGGAGATATGACGAGAGAAGAAACGGCTTCATTTTCGGAGTTTGAAAACTGAGAGGAGGACAGATTTCCACCCCTCAAACAAACGTAATTCATTGCTCAACGGTAAGATAATTGTAAAAACTGCTTCCACTGTGAGTGTCAGCAGTGTCTGAAGATATATTGGCACAAGCCTCATGTCCTAACTTTGCTTTGTTTAAGAGATATGACGATTTGAAAATGCCTCTTATTATTAGAGAGTCCCAGCGCTGATTTTGAACAGACTCTCCATTGACTTTGTATGGAGAGTTTTAAGACCTTGTGTTGGTCTGAGGCGATTTGATAAAAATCTGTAACTTCCACAACAGTGATGGTGACATTTTCTGAAAGCCAGCAAAAATACCTACGTTTTGATGTATAATTTGTGGGGGTTGAGTGGAAATTGAGCGAGTAGCAAGAAGTTGTTTAGACATGAAGAGAAAATTCAGAACGGACCAGCACTCACTCTGACTTAATTGCATAGCAACCATAGCAACGCATGTATTTTCTGAAAAATCACAATTTTGCAACTGAAAACTTAAAGAGGATAAGATTAAAACGGTAGAAGATCTGAAAAAGCTGAATCAGACAGGAATAGCCCAATACTTTGAGAACATTTTAAAGTTTGAATGGAGTTTCTAGGTGAAAGCATGAGGAAGTAGTTAAGTTTCAAAAACAAGCAAGTTTTAGCAGAATTGTGGAAGTTTCCCATTCATTTCAATGGGACAAATTAAAGGAAAAAAGTGTAATATTTTAAAAAGTATAATAGTAATAAACACCAAAAGATATAGCAAACATTAGCAGAAATAGCAGAACAGTATAGAGTTTGAACTGAGAAAATCGGCTGAAAACTGAGGGAGTAGTTAAACGGCAAAAAACGTATGGAAGCAACTTGAAGAATAACTAGAAAAGTTTGCATTTCTCTGCGAAAATGCTGTGTGGATGCCAGAACGCTGAAGCTCTCTGCTGAAAATGACTGAAAAAGATGAAAAGCTGCAAAAATTGTATGGCAGTAAAGAAACAGAAAGATTATGCTGAAAACAAGTGAAGATGCAGAATCTTTTGCTGAAAAGACGTGAAAATGCAAAATTCTGCTTAAAAGGGGTACAGAAGTTCAAATTTGTACTGAAAAGAGGTGAAAAGGTTCATTCTGAAATGAGCAGAACATACTGAGATTTATACTGATAAGAGGTGAAAGGCTGAAAATTCTGCTTAAAATAGGTGAATCAGCAGAATTTCTACTGAAGAGAGGTAAAGAAGTAGAACGTTGTACTATGCCTTAGTAGTAATACTATAATATAACAGATATACTGTGATTTTGCAGACATAGTATGTTTTTGCACAAATACTACGATTTTGCTTAAATACTATGAAACTACAGTAACACTATCATGTTGAAGGAATACTATGATTTGGTAGAAATCCTATGCCTTAGTAGTAATACTATAATATAACAGATATACTGTGATTTTGCAGACATAGTATGTTTTTGCACAAATACTACGACTTTGCTCAAATACTATGAAATTGCAGTAATACTATGATTTTGAAGGAATACTATGATGTGGTAGAAATACTATGCCTTAGTAGTAATAGTATAACATAACAGTTATACTGATTTTGCAGACACAGTATGTTTTGCACAAATACTACGATTTTCCTCAAATACTATGAAACTGCAGTAATACTATCATGTTGAAGGAATACTATGATTTGGTAGAAATACTATGCCTTAGTAGTAATACTATAATATAACAGATATACTGTGATTTTGCAGACATAGTATGTTTTGCACAAATACTACGACTTTGCTCAAATACTATGAAATTGCAGTAATACTATGATTTTGAAGGAATACTATGATGTGGTAGAAATACTATGCCTTAGTAGTAATACTATAACATAACAGTTATACTGATTTTGCAGACACAGTATGTTTTGCACAAATACTACGATTTTGCTCAAATACTATGAAACTACAGTAACACTATCATGTTGAAGGAATACTATGATTTGGTAGAAATACTATGCCTTAGTAGTAATACTATAATATAACAGATATACTGTGATTTTGCAGACATAGTATGTTTTGCACAAATACTACGATTTTGCTCAAATACTATGAAATTGCAGTAATACTATGATTTTGAAGGAATACTATGATGTGGTAGAAATACTATGCCTTAGTAGTAATACTATAACATAACAGATATACTGTGATTCTGCAGACATAGTATGTTTTGCACAAATACTGCGACTTCTGCCATGGGCGTTAACAAGAATCTGAGGTCCATATTAGAAAAGCTCAGAAAATCATAAAACTTTGCAGAATTGTAATAAATTAGCAATATAAATTACAGGTCTGTGTATAAATTTGTAGTGAAAAAAAAAGTTGAACAAAGTGAGATTTAACCCACGACCTTTGACCTGCAGACCAGCGTCATTACCAATTCGCCACCTGGAGCAGGGGCTGGCGGCTGGAAAAAAGATTGATGAGCAGTCAGAAATAGATGGCGGTGAGAGGCTTAAATCGCTGCTTTTTTTGTAGTTACAAAACGTCGTGTAACTCAAAAACTAGGTGGGATAGAAGCACAAGTCTTGTACTGGGCGAATCAGCCGACTTTTGGTGAACTTTGACTGCGATTTTCATTGCTCTTTGTACCTCCGTCGGCGGAGATATGACGAGAGAAGAAATTTTCATTTTCAGAGTTTGAAAACTGAGAGGAGGACAGATTTCCAACCCTCAAACAAACATAATTTATGTCTCAACAGTAAGATGACAGTAAAACTGCTCACACCGTGAGTGTCAGCAGTGCCGAAGATAAATTGGCAGCATGCAGATGAATCTTGCAAAGAAGCTCTGAGTGAGATGTTGAGCTTGTATTTCCACCCCAAGCTGGTAGGGGTGCTCTTTATTAAACACTTGCTTGTGCTACAATGTGCTTCAAGGGTCAATAAAAGCATAACAGAACTCACTTATGGTACTGCATTCTTCCTATAAAACAATAACTGTCAGTGACTTTGTACCGTAGTATAAACACAGCATTCAAGACAACAGTTAAAAGTAACGTAACCATAAACAATGAAACAAGAACATCTAAACAGTAGCACATGTCCCAAGGCATGATGGAGAGAACTAGCTGTTCCCCAACACGCCACATTATTTATGAATTATGATTTGGCAGAAACACTGGGACTTGGTATAAGTAGTATGATTTACATGAAATATTTTGACTTAGCAGAAATTCTATAATCTAGCAAAAAGCACTTCAGCATAGCAGAAATTCTATGATTGAGCAGAATTACTAGGATTTAGCACAAACACTATGATTTGGCTCAAAAACCTTTATTTTGCAGTTATATTGTGATTTGGCAGAAATACTATGCTTTGGAACAAATACCAAGATTTGGCAGAAATACTATGAGAAGTAATAATATAACATAGCAGAAATACTGTTATTTTGTGGAAATACTATGCTTTGGCACAAATACCATGATTTGGCCAAAATACTATGATTTAGCAGAAATACTATGATTGAGCAGAAGTACTAAGATGTAGTAGAAGTACTTTGATTTAAAAGAAATACTATTATGGAGGAGTAATACTTTAAGATGGGAGAAATATTGATACAGACACACAAACATACACATACACAGAGCCTAAAGGGAACAGTGGCTGTTAAGAGTCTGGGCTTGGTATATCTAGGTCAGTTAAATTAGCTGCACCTGCTGTAATCAGCCCTTAAACACACAGACACAGAGAGAGGTATAAGTTTTCTGCAGTGTATTTCTCACATTCAGGATTCCCCTCGAACAAATGGCCAAAATTTCCTAACCGTAGGGGCTAGAACGCTCATTCTGACACCGTTTTGTTCAGAAGACATGGGGGAATCTGCAGGTCTTCATAAATCAGAGATAAAATATAAATTATTAAAGATATATGACTTGTAATACACTGTAACTGAGCAGAGGCAAAGCAAAACTGCCTTGACTTGCCCTCAAACAATGTTTTGTAACTCTAAATCCATATGGAGCATCAAAATCATTCTTTCACCGTAAGAAACAGCAGGCTTTGGTGAACAATCATGGGAATTTTCAGGTCTCTGTGGAAATCCATCAAAAAGATATGATGAGAGAAAAAAGTGCCTCATTTCCAGAGTTTGAAATCTGAAGAAATCTGAGCGAGGGACAAATTTCCTATCCTCAAACAAGTGTAATTCATGGCCAAACGGTAATAGGTGAGGAAAAAATTATTGAACTGTGAGCATCAGGGATATCTGAAGATATATTGGCACAAGCCTCATGTCTCAACTCTGTTTTGTTAAGGAGATATGAAGATTTGAAAATGCCTCTCATTAGAGAAATCCAGCGGTGATTTTGAACAAACTCTCCATTGACTTTGTATGGAGACTTTTCCAACCTTGTGTTGGTCTGAGGAGATTTGCCTAAATTCTATAAATCCCACAACAATGATAGTGACATTTTCGGAAAGCCAGCAAAAATACCTACGTTTTGATGTATAATTTGTGGGAGTTGAGTGGAAATTGAGCGAGTAGCAAGAAGTTGTTCAGATATGAAGAGAAAATTCAGAATGGACGAGTGTACACTCTGAGTTAATTGCATAGCAACCATAGCAACGCATGTATTTTCTGAAAAATCACAATTTTGCAACTGAAAACTTAAAGAGGCATAAAATTAAAACGGTAGAAGATCTGAAAAAGCTGAATCAGACAGGAATAGCCCAATAATCTGAGAACATTTTAAAGTTTGAATGGAGTTTCTAGGTGAAAGTATAAGGAAGTAGTTAAGTTTCAAAAACAAGCAAGTTTTAGCAGAATTGTGGAAGTTTCCCATTCATTTCAATGGGACAAATTAAAGGAAAAAAGTGTAATATTTTAAAAAGTATAATAGTAATAAACACCAAAAGTCATAGCACCCATAAGCAGAAAGAGCAGAACAGTATAGAGTTTGAGCGGAGAAAATAGGCTGAAAACTGAGGGAGTAGTTAAAGTCCAAAAAACGTACGGAAGCAACTTGAAAAAGAAAAATAAAGAACTAGAAAAATTTGCATTTCCTGCGAAAATGCAGTGTGGATGCTTTAAAGCTGAAGCTGTATGCAAAAACTAGCTGAAAAAGCTGAAAAGTTGCAGAAATTGTAAAAAGTTTGCAGAAGCAAAGGAACTTTGCTAAAATGTAATAACTTAGCAGAACTGCAATATCTCAGAGGAAACATAATACTTGGCAGAAATACAATAGCAAAGCAGAACTTAGCAGAAATATTGTAACTTACCAGAAACATGATAACTTCTCAAAAATACAAGAATTTAGGAGAAATAGTATAAGATAACAGAAAGAATATATTTAGCCAAAAATACTTAAACATTACAGAAATACTATGATTTAGAAAAATAATACAACATAGCAGAAATACTGTGATTTACCAGAGACACTGTGATGAACTATGAATATTGTAATTTTAAATTAAAACTATGTTTTAGCACAAATACTATAATTTGGCAGAAATACTATCATTTGGCAGAAATACTATGTTTCAGCACAAATACTCTGGTTTAACACAAATATTATAACATAGCAGAATACACTTATATAGCAGAAATGCTATATTTAGAAAAAAAAATATAATATAGTAGAAATACTATGATTTAGCAGAAATACTGTAATCAGCACATATACTGTAACATGACAGAAATTCCTCCACTTAGTAGTAATAGTATAACATAAGACAAATGTTATGATTTGGCACAAAAACCAAGATTTGGCAAAATACTATGATTTAGCAGAAATACTATGATTGAGCAGAAGTACTAAGATGTAGGTAAAGTACTTTGATTTAACAGAAATACAATTATGGAGGAGTAATACTTTAAAATGGGAGAAATATTGATACACACACATACACAGAGCCTAAAGGGAACAGTATTTGTGCCATGGAGTGTTAACAAGAATCTGAGGTCCATATTAGAAAAGCTGCTAAAATCATAAATGTTTGCAGAATTGGGAAAGAGAGTGAGCGCCTGGAAAACAGGGTGATGAGCAGTCAGAATTAGATTGCGGTGAGAGGTGAAAAACGCCGTTTTGGAGTTATAAAACGTCGTGTAACTCAAAAACTAGGTGGACTAGAAGCATAATTCTTGTACTGGGTGAATCAGTGGACTTTGGTGTACTTTGACTGTGATTTGCATTGCTCTTTGTACATCTGTCGCTGAGATATGACGAGAGAAGAAAGGGCAGACCTCAGATATGATTGGCTGGCTGGGAAGCCGTGCAGGCCCTGATTTGTAAATTTGAATGTTGCATCCCTAAGATATGATTGGCTGGGTGAGAAGCCGTGCAGGCCCTGATATGTAAATTTGAATGCCTCAGTCCTCACAGAGGATTGGCTGCCTGGGGACCTGGCAGAAATATATAGAAATACTATGATTAAGCATAAATACTACATTTAGCAGAAATACTATATTAAGCACAAATCCTATAATAAGCAGAAATACTATATTAAGCAATATAAATATCCTATAAAATCCTATAAAAAGCAAAAATACTGTACTATGATTTGGTAGAAAAACTATAATTAATCAGAAATACTAAATTTAGCAAAAATCTTATAAAACAGCAGAAATGCTATGATTTAGCACAATAGTAATAACTTAAACAGAAAAATTGGAAAAGCAAAATGGACAGCTGAAAAAATGCTGAACATGCTAAGGGTCCTTCAAATATACTTGTTAAATGAAAAAAAATCGGCAAAAAATATATATAACAGCCACACAATCACAAATATGGACACATATGGAAACACACACACACACACACACATACACACACAAGATCCAATTCAGTCAGCCAGTCTAAATATATTGAATTTAAATCTTACAATGAGATCATCCCATAAAAGGCTCTCTCTCGCTCTCTCTCTCTCTCTCTCTCTGTCACACACACACACACACACACACACACAAGATCCAATTCAGTCAGCCAGTCTAAATATATTGAATTTAAATCTTACATTGAGATTATCACACACACACACACACACACACACACAAGATCCAATTCAGTCAACCAGTCTAAATATATTGAATTTGAATCTTACAATGAGATCATCCCATAAAAGGTTTTTCTCTCTCTCTCTCTCTCTCTGTCACACACACACACACACACACACACACACACACACACAGGATCCAATTCAGTCAACCAGTCTAAATATATTGAATTTGAATCTTACAATGAGATCATCCCATAAAAAGGCTTTCTCTCTCTCTCTCTCTCTCTCTCTCTCTCTCTCTGTCACACACACACACACACACACACACACACACACACGATCCAATTCAGTCAACCAGTCTAAATATATTGAATTTAAATCTTACAATGAGATCATCCCATATAAAGGCTTTCTCTCTCTCTCTCTCTCTCTGTCACACACACACACACACACACACACACACACACACACACACAAGATCCAATTCAGTCAACCAGTCTAAATATATTGAATTTAAATCTTACAATGAGATCATCACACACACACACACACACACACACACACACACACACACACACACACAAGATCCAATTCAGTCAACCAGTCTAAATATATTGATTTTGAATCTTACAATGAGATCATCCCATAAAAGGTTCTCTCTCTCTCTCTCTCTCCCTCTCTCTCTGTCACACACACACACACACACACACACACACACACACACACAAGATCCAATTCAGTCAACCAGTCTAAATATATTGAATTTTAATCTTACAATGAGATCATCTCATAAAAGGCTTTCTCTCTCTCTCTCTCTCTCTCTCTCTCTGTCACACACACACAAGATCCAATTCAGTCAACCAGTCTAAATATATTGAATTTAAATCTTACAATGAGATCATCCCATAACAAGCCTTTCTCTCTCTCTCTCTCTCTCTCTCTCTCTCTGTCACACACACACACACACACACTATCCAATTCAGTCAACCAGTCTAAATATATTGATTTTGAATCTTACAATGAGATCATCCCATAAAAAGGCTTTCTCTCTCTCTCTCTCTCTCTCCTCTCTCTGTCACACACACACACACACACACACACACACACACACACACACGATCCAATTCAGTCAACCAGTCTAAATATATTGATTTTGAATCTTACAATGAGATCATCCCATAAAAAGGCTTTCTCTCTCTCTCTCTCTCTCTCTCTCTCTCTCTCTCTGTCACACACACACACACACACACACACAAGATCCAATTCAGTCAACCAGTCTAAATATATTGAATTTAAATCTTACAATGAGATCATCCCATAAAAGGCTTTCTCTCTCTCTCTCTCTCTCCCTCGCGCTCTCTCTCTCTGTCACACACACACACACACACACACACACACACACACACACACACACACACACACACACACACAGGGAGGGAGAGAGAAGTAAGTTTCTAGCTCAGTCAAGCAGCCTGGGAGCTGCTGAATTTGAATCCACCAATCACAGAGCCTGTGCACTTTTTCCCGCCAAAACAGGTGCACGCAGCACAGAGAGACACAGGATTTTTGCAGTCTATTTCTCATAATGACGACTCCCCTCAAACAAATGACCATAATTTC
Source organism: Oreochromis aureus (assembly GCF_013358895.1). Taxonomy (NCBI): domain Eukaryota; kingdom Metazoa; phylum Chordata; class Actinopteri; order Cichliformes; family Cichlidae; genus Oreochromis; species Oreochromis aureus. The sequence goes on from NW_024108906.1 coordinate 425,060, forward strand.
CTAACCGTAGGGGCTAGAACGGTCATTCTTACACCGTTTTGTTCAGAAGAGATGGGGGAATCTTAAAGTGTTGACAATTTATCATTAAAATATGAATTATTAAAGATATTTGACTTCTAATGCACCATAACTGAGAGTAGAACAAAGCAAAAACTGCCTTGACTTGCCCTCAAACAACGCTTTCTAACTCTAAATCTATTTGGAGTATCAATATCATTTTTTCACCGTAAGAGACAGCAGGCTTTGGTGAACAGTCATGGAAATTTTCAGGTCTCTGTGGAAATCCATCAAAAAGATATGACGAGAGAAAAAAGTGCATCATTTCCAGAGTTTGAAATCTGAAGAAATCTGAGCGAAGGACGAATTTCCTACCCTCAAACAAGTCTAACTCATTTCAGAACGGTAATAGGTGAGAAAGAAATTCTTGAATTGTGAGCGTCAGGAGTGTCTGAAGATATACTGGGACAAGCCTCATGTCTTAACTTTGCTTCGTTAAGGAGATATGACGATTCGAATATGCCTCTCATTACAGAAATCAAGCTGTGATTTTGAACGAGCTCTCCATTGACTTTCTATGGGGATTTTTGAGACTTTGTGTTGGTCTGAGGAGATTTGCCAAAATTCTATAAATCTCACAACAATGATGGTGACATTTTCTGAAAGCCAGCAAAAATACCTACGTTTTGATGTATAATTTGTGGAAGTTGAGTGAAAATTGAGCAAGTAGCAAGAAGTTGTTCGGACATGAAGAGAAGACTGCAAAACCTTCAGTGGCACACTGGAAGCCAAGTGCATAGCAACCATAACAACGCATGTATTTTGTGAAAAATCACAATTTTGCAACTCAAAACTTAAAGAGGGATAAAAGTAAAACGGTAAAAGATTTGAAAAAGCTGATTTATTCCTGAATAGCCCAATAATTTGAGAACATTTTAAAGTTTAAATGGTTGTTCTACGTGAAAATATGACAAAGTAGTTAAGTTTCAAAAACAAGCAAGTTTTAGCAGAATTGCGGAACTTTCCCATTCATTTCAATGGGACAAATTAAAGGAAAAAAGCTTAATATTTTAAAAAGTATAACAGTATAAAATACCAAAAGATATAGCCGGAAAGGGAAAAATTAGCAGAATAGTTTAAAATTTGAACGGTGAAAATCGGCTGAAAATTGTGGAAGTAGATCTAAAAAAACGCACGGAAACACCGGAATAATAATAAAGAACTAGAAAATTTGCATTTCCTGCGAAAATGCAGTGTGGATGCTGGAACGCTGAAGCTGTCTGCTGAAACTAGCTGAAAAAGCTGAAAAGTTGCAGAAATTGTAAAAACTTTGCAGAAGCAAAGGAACTTTGCTAAAATGTAGTAACTTAGCAGAACTGCAATATCTTAGAGGAAACATAATACTTGGCAGAAATACAATAGCATAGCAGAACTTGGCAGAAATATTGTAACTTACCAGAAACACGATAACTTCCCAAAAATACAAGAATTTTGGAGAAATAGTATAAGATAACAGAAAGAATATATTTAGCCAAACATTCTTAAATATTACAGAAATACTACTCTATAGCAGAAATGATATATTTAGAAAGAAAAATATAATATAGTAGAAATACTATGATTTAGCAGAAATCCTACAATATAGCTCAATAACAATGATTTAGAACAGATACTATGATTGAGCAGAATAGTAATAACTTAAGTGAAAATATTGGAAAGGTAAAATGACAAGCTGAATAAAAAGGAACATGGTTAAGTTTGCTCAAAACTAACTTTTGTTCACCTGTGAAAAAATAAAAATAAAAATACATTTAGAAATACAAATAAGAACAGCCAACAGATACACACAAAATTAAATATGGATACACAAATCAACAAATACACACAAAATCAAATATGGATACACAAATGTACAGAGAGAGACACACACACAGGGTCTATGCCAGTCAACCAGTCTGAATATATTATATTTTTATCCAAGAATGAGATGCTGCCCTAAAAGGGCTTTTGTGTGTGTTCTCTCTCTCTCTCTCTCGCACACACACACACACACACACACACACACACACACACTCAAACACTCACACCCACACTCAGGCTCACACACACACGCGCGCACACACACACATAGCATCAGCAAGTGAACAGGGGCTGTTAACAGCATGTTTCTAGGTCAGTCAAACAGCTGTGAGATTCTCAATTTGAATCCACCAATCAGAGGGGCTGTGTGCTTTTTCCTGCCAAAACTGGTGCACCAAGTGCAGGCTTTTACAGCACAGAGAGAGACAGGATTTTGCAGTCTATTTCTCATAGTGAGGACTCCCCTCAAACAAACAGCCATAAATTCCTAACCGTAGGGGCTAAAACGGTCATTCTTAGACCGTTGTGTTCAGAAGACATGGGAGAATCTTGAAATGTTGACCATTTAAAATAAAAATATGAAATATCATAGATATATGACATAGATGATTGGTTGTCTTAGAAGCCATGATTGCCCCAATATGCAAATTTGAATGTGCAAGGCCTCAGATATGATTGGCTGGCTGGGAAGCCATGAAGGCAACAATATGCAAATTTGAATGTGCAAGCCCTCGGATATGATTGGTTGTCTTAGAAGCCATATAAAAAGCAGTAAAACTGTACTATGATTTGGTAGAAAAACTATAATTAATCAAAAATACTATATTTGGCAGAAATACTATGTTGTAGCAGAAACACTATATTTAGCACAAATCTGATGAAATAGAAGAAATAGTATGATTTAGCAGAAATGCTGTATTTAGCACAAATACTGAAAGCAGCAGAAATGCTATGACTTAGCACAATAGTAATAACCTAAATAGAAAAATTGGAAAAGCAAAATGGACAGCTGAAAAATAATGAACATGCTAAGAGTCCCTCAAATGTAATTGTTAAATGAAAAAAAAACAGCAAAAAAAGTATAACAGTCGCACAACCACAAATATGTGCACATATGGTAACACACATGCACAGACAGACACACACAGGATCAAATTCAGTCAACCAGTCTAAATATATTGAATTTGAATCTTACAATGAGATCATCCCATAAAAGGCTTTTCTCTCTCTCTGTCACACACACACACACACACACACACACACACACACACACACACACAAGATCCAATTCAGTTAACCAGTCTAAATATATTGAATTTGAATCTTACAATGAGATTATCCCATAAAACTCTCTCTCTCTCTCTCTCTCTCTCTCACACACACACACACACACACACACACACACACACAAGATCCAATTCAGTCAACCAGTCTAAATATATTGAATTTGAATCTTACAATGAGATCATCCCATAAAAAGGCTTTCTCTCTCTCTCTCTCTCTCTCGCTCTCTCTGTCACACACACACACACACACACACACAAGATCCAATTCAGTCAACCAGTCTAAATATATTGAATTTGAATCTTACAATGAGATCATCCCATAAAAAGGCTCTCTCTCTCTCTCTCTCTCCCTCTCTGTCTCACACACACACACACACACACACACACACACACACACACACACACACACACACAAGATCCAATTCAGTCAAGCAGTCTAAATATATTGAATTTGAATCTTACAATGAGATCATCCCATAAAAGGCTTTCTCTCTCTCGCCTCTCTCTCTCTCTCTCTCTCACACACACACACACACACACACACACACACACACACACACAGGGAGAGAGAAGTAAGTTTCTAGCTCAGTCAAGCAGCCTGGGAGCTGCTGAATTTGAATCCACCAATCAGAGAGCCTGTGCACTTTTTCCATAAAACAGGTGCAGCCGTTTTACACACACAGAGCACAGAGACAGGATTTCTGCAGTGAATTTCTCATAGTGAGGATTCCTCTCAAACAAATGGCCATAATTTCCTAACCGTAGGGGCTAGAACAGTCATTCTTACACCGTTTTGTTCAGAAGAGATGAGGAATCTTACAGTGTTGACAATTTATCATTAAAATATGAATTTTTAAAGATATTTGACTTCTAATGCACCATAACTGAGTAGAGGCGAAGCAAAACTGCCTTGACCTGCCCTCAAACAACGCTTTCTAACTCTAAATCTATTTGGAGTATCAATATCATTTTTCACCGTAAGAGACAGCAGGCTTTGGTGAACAATCATGGAAATTTTCAGGTGTCTGTTGATATCCATTAAAAAGATATGACGAGAGAAAAAAAAGTGGTTCATTTCCAGAGTTTGAAATCTGAAGAAATCTGAGCTGAACGATGAATTTCCTACCCTCAAACAAGTCTAACTCATTTCAGAACGGTAATAGGTGAGAAAGAAATTCTTGAATTGTGAGCGTCAGGAGTGTCTGAAGATATACTGGGACAAGCCTTATGTCTTAACTTTGCTTCGTTAAGGAGATATGACGATTCGAATATGCCTCTCATTACAGAAATCAAGCTGTGATTTTGAACAAGCTCTCCATTGACTTTCTATGGAGAGTTTTGCGACTTTGTTGACCAATGTTGACCAAGGTGGGATTGAACCCACGACCTTTGAGCTGCAGAGCCGTGTCATTACTGATTGCGCCACCTGGAAAGGAGGCGGGCGGCTGAAAAACAAAGACATCAGCAATCAGAAATAAAAAGAGATTTCTGTTGAAAACACCTGAAAAAGCTGGGATTTGTGGTGAAAAGGGGTGAAAAAATGAAAATTTTGCTGAAAAGGGGTGAAGAAGCTAAAGTATACCAAATCAAAGTATTTGTGCCAAAACATAGTATTTCTGCCATATTGTGGTATTTGTGCCACAAAAGTTACCACATTACAACTTGAATACGGATTAAAGATGAAAGAAACTGGCAACAAATTCCTCCACTACAAACCAGTCTGATACCACTTCTTTGCAGCGTTCACGTTTACTAAGGCACTACCCAAAAGGCGCCACAAGAGGGCACTCCAACACAAGAGATGACCTATGTACACTGATGCACTTAGTAACAGTCAGCCTCCTTGAATTGGCAGAAATACTGTGATTTAGTAGTAATACTATAACATAACAGATATACTGTGATGTTGCAGACATAGTATGTTTTTGCACTACTCATTTGTAGTGAAAAAAATTAGCAATATAAATTACAGGTCTGTGAAAGTGTATAAATTTGTAGTGAAAAAAAAAATGTTGACCAAGGTGGGATTGAACCCACGACCTTTGAGCTGCAGAGCCGTGTCATTACTGATTGCGCCACCTGGAAAGAGGCGGGCAGCTGAAAAACAAACACATCAGCAATCAGAAATAAAAGAGATTTCTGTTGAAAACACCTGAAAAAGCTGGGATTTGTGCTGAAAAGGGGTGAAAAACTCAATTCTGCTGAAGCAGGGGTGAAGAAGAGGTGTTGGACTGTTGAGAAGAGTTAAATAAGTTGAACAGATATGTTTGGGTACAGATACTATGATTTGGTAATAATACTGTGTTTTAGCACAACTCCTGAGATTTGATTGAAATAATATGATTTAGAAGAAATATTATGACTTTGTACAAATACAATGTTTTGGCACAAATACCACGATATGGCAAAAATACTATGATTTAGCAGAAATACTATGATTGAGCAGAAGTACTAAGATGTAGTAAAAGTACTTTGATTTAACAGAAATGCAATTATGGAGGAGTAATACTTTAAAATGGGAAAAATATTGATACACACACAGATACACAGAGCCTAAAGGGAACAGTATTTGTGCCATGGAGTGTTAAGAAGAATCTGAGGTCCATATTAGAAAAGCTGCTAAAATCATAAAACTTTGCAGAATTGTAATAAATGATGAATATGAATTACTTGTCTGTGATAGTGTATTAATTTCTAGGGAAAAAAAAAATGTTGACCAAGGTGGAATTGAACCCGTGATCTTTAGGCTGCCGACCGGCGTCATTACCAACTGTGCCACTGGGAAACAGAGCAGCGGTTTGGAAAACGGGAGATGAACTGTCAGATTTAGATCGCGGTGAGGCGTAAAACGCCGATTTTTGGAGTTACAAAACGTCATGTAACTCCAAAACTAGGTGGGATAGAAGCACAATTCTTGTACTGGGTGAATCAGCAGACTTTGCTGAACTTTCACTGCGATTTTCATTGCTCCTTTTACCTCCGTCACGGAGATATGATGAGAGAAGAAAGCGGCTTCATTTTCAGAGTTTGAAAAGTGAGAGGAGGACAGATTTCCACCCTCAAACAAACGTAATTTATGGCTTAACAGTAGGATGACTGTAAAAACTGCTCTATGATTTACATGAAATACTTTGATTTAGAAGAAATTCTATAATCTAGCAAAAGCACTACAGCATAGCAGAAGTTATATCACTGAGCAGATTTACTAGGATTTAGCACAAACACTATGATTTGGCTCAAAAATCTTTATTTTGCAGTTATATTATGATTTGGCAGAAATACTATGAGCAGTAATAATATAACAGTACATAATACTGTTATTTTGTGGAAATACAATGCTTTATCACAAATACCATGATATGGCAAAAATACTATGATTCAGCAGAAATACTATGATTGAGCAGAAGTACTAAGATGTAGTAAAAGTACTTTGATTTAACAGAAATGCAATTATGGAGGAGTAATACTTTAAAATGGGAAAAATATTGATACACACACAGATACACAGAGCCTAAAGGGAACAGTATTTGTGCCATGGAGTGTTAAGAAGAATCTGAGGTCCATATTAGAAAAGCTGCTAAAATCATAAAACTTTGCAGAATTGTAATAAATGATGAATATGAATTACTTGTCTGTGATAGTGTATTAATTTCTAGGGAAAAAAAATGTTGACCAAGGTGGAATTGAACCCGTGATCTTTAGGCTGCCGACCGGCGTCATTACCAATTGTGCCACTGGGAAACAGAGCAGCGATTTGGAAAAGCGGGAGATGAACTGTCAGATTTAGATCGCGGTGAGGCGTAAAACGCCGATTTTGGAGTTACAAAACGTCATGTAACTCCAAAACTAGGTGGGATAGAAGCACAATTCTTGTACTGGGTGAATCAGCAGACTTTGCTGAACTTTCACTGCGATTTTCATTGCTCCTTTTACCTCCGTCACGGAGATATGATGAGAGAAGAAGCGGCTTCATTTTCAGAGTTTGAAAAGTGAGAGGAGGACAGATTTCCACCCTCAAACAAAGCGTAATTTATGGCTTAACAGTAGGATGACTGTAAAAACTGCTCTATGATTTACATGAAATACTTTGATTTAGAAGAAATTCTATAATCTAGCAAAAAGCACTACAGCATAGCAGAAGTTATATCACTGAGCAGATTTACTAGGATTTAGCACAAACACTATGATTTGGCTCAAAAATCTTTATTTTGCAGTTATATTATGATTTGGCAGAAATACTATGAGCAGTAATAATATAACAGTACATAATACTGTTATTTTGTGGAAATACAATGCTTTATCACAAATACCATGATATGGCAAAAATACTATGATTCAGCAGAAATACTATGATTGAGCAGAAGTACTAAGATGTAGTAAAAGTACTTTGATTCAGCACAAATACTATTATGGAGGAGTAATACTTTAACATGGGAGAAATATTGATACACACACACATACACAGAGAGCAAAGTGTGCAGAGGCTGTTGAGAGTCTGGGCTTGGCATATCTAGGTCAGCTAAATTGGCTGCACCTGCTGTAATCAACACTTACACAGACAGACACAGAGAGAGCTATGGGTTTTCTTCAGTGTATTTCTCACATTCAGGACTCCCCTCGAACAAATGGCCATAATTTCCTAACCGTAGGGGCTAGAATGCTCATTCTAACACCGTTTTGTTCAGAAGAGATGGGGAATCTGCAGGTCTTCATAATTCAGCGATAAAATATAAATTATTGAAGATATATGACTTGTAATACACTGTAACTGAGTAGAGGCAAAGCAAAACTGCCTTGACTTGCCCTCAAACAATGCTTTCTAACTCTAAATCTATTTGGAGTATCGATATCATTCTTTCACTGTAAGAGACAGCAGGCTTTGGCGAACAATCATGGAAATTTTCAGGTCTCTGTGAAATCCATCAAAAGATATGACGAGAGAAAAAAAGTGCCTCATTTCCAGAGTTTGAAATCTGAAGAAATCTGAGCGAAGGACGAATTTCCTACCCTCAAACAAGTCTAATTCATTTCCAAACGGTAATAGGTGAGAAAGAAATTCTTGAATTGTGAGCGTCAGGAGTGTCTGAAGATATACTGGGACAAGCCTCATGTTTTAACTTCGCTTCGTTAAGGAGATATGACGATTCGAATATGCCTCTCATTACAGAAATCAAGCGGTGATTTTGAACAAACTCTCCATTGACTTTCTATGGAGAGTTTTCAGACTTTGTGTTGGTCTGAGGAGATTTGCCAAAATTCTATAAATCCCACAACAATGATAGTGACATTTTCTGAAAGCCAGCAAAAATACCTACGTTTTGATGTATAATTTGTGGAAGTTGAGTGAAAATTGAGCAAGTAGCAAGAAGTTGTTCGGACATGAAGAGAAGACTGCAAAACCTTCAGTGGCACACTGGAAGCCAAGTGCATAGCAACCATAACAACGCATGTATTTTGTGAAAAATCACAATTTTGCAACTCAAAACTTTAAGAGGCATAAAAGTAAAATGGTAAAAGATTTGAAAAAAGCTGATTTATTCCTGAATAGCCCAATAATTTGAGAACATTTTAAAGTTTGAATGGTTGTTCTACGTGAAAATATGACAAAAGTAGTTAAGTTTCAAAAACAAGCAAGTTTTAGCAGAATTGCAGAAGTTTCCCATTCATTTCAATGGGACAAATTAAAGGAAAAAGCTTAATATTTTAAAAAGTATAATAGTATAAAATACCAAAAGATATTGCGAAAAGGAAAAAATAGCAGAATAGTTTAAAATTTGAACGGTGAAAATCGGCTGAAAATTGTTTGGAAGTAGTTCCACGGCGAAAAACGTACGGAAGCAACTAGAATAATAATAACTAGAAAAATTTGCATTTCCTGCGAAAATGCAGTGTGGATGCTGTAATGCTGAAGCTGTCTGCTGAAACTAGCAGAAAAAGCTGAAAAGTTGCAGAATTTGTAAAAGCTTTGCAGAAGCAAAGGAACTTTGCTAAAATGTAGTAACTTAGCAGAACTGTAATATCTTAGAGGAAACATAATACTTGGCAAAAATACAATAGCATAGCAGAACTTAGCAGAAATATTGTAACTTACCAGAAACACGATAACTTCTCAAAAATACAAGAATTTAGGAGAAATAGTATAAGATAACAGAAAGAATATATTTAGCCAAACATTCTTAAACATTACAGAAATACTATGATTTAGAGAAAACAGTACAACATAGCAGAAATGCTGCGATTTACCAGAGACACTGTAAAATACTATTAATATTGAAATTTAAAAAAACATACTATGTTTTAGCACAAATACTGTAATTTGACAGAAATACTATCATTTGGCAGAAATACTATGTTTCAGCAGAAATACTCTGGTTTAGAACAAATATTATAACATAGCAGAAATAAAATTATATAGCAGAAATGCTATATTTAGAAAAAAATATAATATAGTAGAAATACTATGATTTAGCAGAAATACTGTAATCAGCACATATACTGTAACATGACAGAAATTCCTCCACTTAGTAGTAATACTATAACATAAAACAAATGTTATGATTTGGCACAAAAACCATAATTTGGCAAAATACTATGATTTAGCAGAAATACTATGATTGAGCAGAAGTACTAAGATGTAGTAAAAGTACTTTGATTTAACAGAAATACAATTATGGAGGAGTAATACTTTAAAATGGGAGAAATATTGATACACACACATACACAGAGCCTAAAGGGAAGAGTATTTGTGCCATGGAGTGTTAACAAGAATCTGAGGTCCATATTAGAAAAGCTGCTAAAATCATAAATGTTTGCAGAATTGGGAAAGAGAGCGGCGCCTGGAAAACAGGGTGATGAGCAGTCAGAATTAGATTGCGGTGAGAGGCGAAAAACGCCGTTTTTGGAGTTATAAAACGTCGTGTAACTCAAAAACTCGGTGGACTAGAAGCATAATTCTTGTACTGGGTGAATCAGCGTGCTTTGGTGTACTTTGACTGTGATTTGCATTGCTCTTTGTACATCTGTCGCTGAGATATGACGAGAGAAGAAAGGGCAGACCTCAGATATGATTGGCTAGCTGGGAAGCCGTCCAGACCCTGATTTGTAAATTTGAATGTCTCATCCTCAGATATGATTGGCTGGCTGGGAAGCCGTGCAGGCCCTGATATGTAAATTTGAATGCCTCAGTCCTCACAGAGGATTGGCTGCCTGGGGACCTGGCAGAAATATATAGAAATACTATGATTAAGCATAAATACTACATTTAGCAGAAATACTATATTAAGCACAAATCCTATAATAAGCAGAAGTACTATATTAAGCAAAAATCCTATAAAAAGCGGAAATACTATATTAAGCAACATAAATATCCTATAAAATCCTATAAAAGCAAAAATACTGTACTATGATTTGGTAGAAAAACTATAATTAATCAGAAATACTATATTTAGCACAAATCTTATAAAACAGCAGAAATGCTATGATTTAGCACAATAGTAATAACTTAAACAGAAAAATTGGAAAAGCAAAATGGACAGCTGAAAAAATCCTGAACATGCTAAGGGTCCCTCAAATGTAATTGTTAAAAAAAAAAAACCAGCAAAAAAAAAAGTATAACAGTCACACAACCACAAATATGTACACATATGGTAACACACATGCACAGACAGACACACACAGGATCAAATTCAGTCAACCAGTCTAACTATACTGAATTTAAATCTTACAATGAGATCATCCCATAAAAAGGCTTCTCTCTCTCTCTCTCTCTCTCTCTCTCTCTGTCACACACACACACACACACACACACACACACACACACAAGATCCAATTCAGTCAACCAGTCTAAATATATTAAATATATTGATTTTGAATCTTACAATGAGATCATCCCAGTCTAAAAATTGAATTTTCTTCAATGAGATCATCATCTCTCTCTCTCTCTCTCTCTCTCTCTCTCTCTCTCTCTCTCTCTCTCTCACAACACACACACACAAGATCCAATTCAGTCAACCAGTCTAAATATATTGAATTTAAATCTTACAATAAGATCATCCCATAACAAGCCTTTCTCTCTCTCTCTCTCTCTCTCTCTCTCTCTCACACACACACACACACACACACACACACACACACACACAAGATCCAACTCAGTCAACCAGTCTAAATATATTGATTTTGAATCTTACAATGAGATCATCCCATAAAAGGCTTTCTCTCTCTCTCTCTCTCTCTCTCTCTCTCTCACACACACACACACACACACACACACACACACACACAAGATCCAATTCAGTCAACCAGTCTAAATATATTGAATTTAAATCTTACAATGAGATCATCCCATAAAAAGGCTTTCTCTCTCTCTCTCTCTCTCTCTCTCTCACTCACACACACACACACACACACACACACACACACACACAGACAAGATCCAATTCAGTCAACCAGTCTAAATATATTGAATTTAAATCTTACAATGAGATCATCCCATAACAAGCTCTCTCTCTCTCTCTCTCTCTCTCTCTCTCTCTCTCACACACACACACACACACACACACACACACACACACACACACACAGGAGAGAAGTAAGTTTCTAGCTCAGTCAAGCAGCCTGGGAGCTGCTAAATTTCAATCCACCAATCAGAGAGGCTGTATACTTTTTCCCCAAAACAGGTGCAGCCGTTTTACACTCACAAACACAGAGACAGGATTTCTGCAGTGAATTTCTCATAGTGAGGATTCCTCTCAAACAAATGGCCATAATTTCCTAACCGTGAGGGGCTAGAACGGTCATTCTTACACCGTTTTGTTCAGAAGAGATGGGGAATCTTAAAGTGTTGACAATCTATCATTAAAATATGAATTATTAAAGATATTTGACTTCTAATGCACCATAACTGAGTAGAGCAAAGCAAAAACTGCCTTGACTTGCCCTCAAACAACGCTTTCTAACTCTAAATCTATTTGGAGTATCAATATCATTTTTCACCGTAAGAGACAGCAGGCTTTGGTGAACAATCTTGGAAATTTTCAGGTCTCTGTTGATATCCATCAAAAAGATATGACGAGAGAAAAAGTGGATCATTTCCAGAGTTTGAAATCTGAAGAAATCTGAGCGAAGGACTAATTTCCTACCCTCAAACAAGTCTAACTCATTTCAGAACGGTAATAGGTGAGAAAGAAATTCTTGAATTGTGAGTGTCAGGAGTGTCTGAAGATATACTGGGACAAGCCTCATGTTTTAACTTCGCTTCGTTAAGGAGATATGACGATTCGAATATGCCTCTCATTACAGAAATCAAGCTGTGATTTTGAACAAGCTCTCCATTGACTTTCTATGGGGATTTTTGAGACTTTTTGTTGGTCTGAGGAGATTTGCCAAAATTCTATAAATCTCACAACAATGATGGTGACATTTTCTGAAAGCCAGCAAAAATACCTACGTTTTGATGTATAATTTGTGGAAGTTGAGTGAAAATTGAGCAAGTAGCAAGAAGTTGTTCGGACATGAAGAGAAGACTGCAAAACCTTCAGTGGCACACTGGAAGCAGAGTGCATAGCAACCATAACAACGCATGTATTTTGTGAAAATCACAATTTTGCAACTCAAAACTTTAAGAGGCATAAAAGTAAAACGGTAAAAGATTTGAAAAAGCTGATTTATTCCTGAATAGCCCAATAATTTGAGAACATTTTAAAGTTTGAATGGTTGTTCTACGTGAAAGTAGGAAAAAGTAGTTAAGTTTCAAAAACAAGCAAGTTTTAGCAGAATTGCGGAAGTTTCCCATTCATTTCAATGGGACAAATTAAAGGAAAAAAACATAATATTTTAAAAAGTATAATAGTATAAAATACCAAAAGATATTGCCGGAAAGAGCAAAAATAGCAGAATAGTTTAAAATTTGAACGGTGAAAATCGGCTGAAAATTGTGGAAGTAGATCCACGGCGAAAAACGTACGGAAACACCCGGAATAATAATAATAATAATAATAATAAAGAATAAAGAGAAACAGGAACTCAATAGTGTGGATGCCTCCAGCATCCACACAATAATAAAGAATAAAGAGAAACAGGAACTCAATAGTGTGGATGCCTCCAGCATCCACACAATAATAAAGAATAAAGAGAAACAGGAACTCAATAGTGTGGATGCCTCCAGCATCCACACAACTAGAAAAATTTGCATTTCCTGCGAAAATGCAGTGTGGATGCTGGGCGCTGAAGCTGTCAGCTGAAACTAGCTGAAAAAGCTGAAAAGTTGCAGAAATTGTAAAAACTTTGCAGAAGCAAAGGAGCGTTGCTAAAATGTAGTAACTTAGCAGAACTGCAATATCTTAGAGGAAACATAATACTTGGCAGAAATACAATAGCATAGCAGAACTTAGCAGAAATATTGTAACTTACCAGAAACACGATAACTTCCCAAAAATACAAGAATTTCGGAGAAATAGTATAAGATAACAGAAAGAATATATTTAGCCAAACATTCTTAAACATTACAGAAATACTACTCTATAGCAGAAATGATATATTTAGAAAGAAAAATATAATATAGTAGAAATACTATGATTTAGCAGAAATCCTGCAATATAGCTCAATAACAATGATTTAGAACAGATACTATGATTTAGCAGAATAGTAATAACTTAAGTGAAAATATTGGAAAGGTAAAATGACAAGCTGAATAAAAGGAACATGGTTAAGTTTGCTCAAAACTAATTTTTGTTCACCTGTGAAAAATAAAATAAAAATACATTTAGAAATACAAATAAGAACAGCCAACAGATACACACAAAATTAAATATGGATACACAAATCAACAAATACACACAAAATCAAATATGGATACACAAATGTACACAGAGAGACACACACACACAGGGTCTATGCCAGTCAACCAGTCTGAATGTATTTTATTTTTATCCAACAATGAGATGCTGCCCTAAAAGGGCTTTGTGTGTGTCTCTCTCTCTCTCTCTCTCTCTCTCTCTCTCACACACACACACACACACACACACACACACACACTCTCAGGCTCACACACACACACACACACACACACACACACACACATAGCATCAGCAAGTGAACAGGGGCTGTTAACAGCATGTTTCTAGGTCAGTCAAACAGCTGTGAGATTCTCAATTTGAATCCACCAATCAATTCAATTCAATTCAATTCAATTTTATTTATATAGCGTCAAATCACAACAAAAGTCGCCTCAAGGCGCTTTATATTGTACAGTAGATAGCACAATAATAAATACAGAGAAAAACCCAACAATCATATGACCCCCTATGAGCAAGCACTTTGGCAACAGTGGGAAGGAAAAACTCCCTTTTAACAGGAAGAAACCTCCGGCAGAACCAGGCTCAGGGAGGGGCGGCCATCTGCTGCGACCGGTTGGGGTAAAAAAAGAAGGAAAACAGGATAAAGACATGCTGTGGAAGAGAGACATGAGATTAATAACAGATATGATTCGATGCAGAGAGCCCAATCAGAGGGGCTGTGTGCTTTTTCCTGCCAAAACTGGTGCACCAAGTGCATGCTTTTACAGCACAGAGAGAGACAGGATTTTTGCAGTCTATTTCTCATAGTGAGGACTCCCCTCAAACAAACAGCCATAAATTCCTAACCGTAGGGGCTAAAACAGTCATTCTTAGACCGTTGTGTTCAGAAGACATGGGAGAATCTTGAAATGTTGACCATTTAAAATAAAAATATGAAATATCATAGATATATGACATAGATGATTGGTTGTCTTAGAAGCCATGATTGCCCCAATATGCAAATTTGAATGTGCAAGGCCTAAGATATGATTGGCTGGCTGGGAAGCCATGAAGGCAACAATATGCAAATTTGAATGTGCAAGCCCTCGGATATGATTGGTTGTCTTAGAAGCCATATAAAAAGCAGTAAAACTGTACTATGATTTGGTAGAAAACTATAATTAATCAAAAATACTATATTTGGCAGAAATACTGTTTTGTAGCAGAAACACTATATTTAGCACAAATCTGATGAAATAGAAGAAATAGTATGATTTAGCAGAAATGCTGTATTTAGCACAAATACTGGAAAGCAGCAGAAATGCTATGACTTAGCACAATAGTAATAACCTAAATAGAAAAATTGGAAAAGCAAAATGGACAGCTGAAAAAATCCTGAACATGCTAAGGGTCCCTCAAATGTAATTGTTAATGAAAAAAAAAACCCAGCAAAAAAAGTATAACAGTCACACAACCACAAATATGTACACATATGGTAACACACATGCACAGACAGACACACACAGGATCAAATTCAGTCAACCAGTCTAACTATATTGAATTTAAATCTTACAATGAGATCATCCCATAAAAAGGCTTTCTCTCTCTCTCTCTCTCTCTCTCACTGTCACACACACACACACACACACACACACACACACACACACAAGATCCAATTCAGTCAACCAGTCTAAATATATTGATTTTGAATCTTACAATGAGATCATCCAATAACAAGCCTTTCTCTCTCTCTCTCTCTCTCTCTCTCACACACACACACACACACACACACACACACACACACACACAAGATCCAATTCAGTCAACCAGTCAAAATGTATTGATTTTGAATCTTACAATGAGATCATCCCATAAAAAGGCTTTCTCTCTCTCTCTCTCTCTCTCTCTCTCTCTCTCCCTCTCTCTCTCTCTCTCTCGCCCTCTCTCTCTCTGTCAAACACACACACACAAGATCCAATTCAGTCAACCAGTCTAAATATGTTGAATTTGAATCTTACAATGAGATCATCCCATAAAAAGGCTCTCTCTCTCTCTCTCTCACTCACACACACACACACACACACACACACACACACAAGATCCAATTCAGTCAACCAGTCTAAATATATTGAATTTGAATCTTACAATGAGATCATCCCATAAAACGGCTTCTCTCTCTCTCTCTCTCTCTCTTTCACACACACACACACACACACACACACACACACACACACACACACAAGATCCAATTCAGTCAAGCAGTCTAAATATATTGAATTTGAATCTTACAATGAGATCATCCCATAAAAGCGGCTTTCTCTCTCTCTCTCTCTCTCTCTCTCTGTGTCACACACACACACACACACACACACACACACACACACACACAGGGAGAAGTAAGTTTCTAGCTCAGTCAAGCAGCCTGGGAGCTGCTGAATTTGAATCCACCAATCAGAGAGCCTGTGCACTTTTTCCCGCCAAAACAGGTGCAGCCGTTTTACACACACAGAGCACAGAGACAGGATTTCTGCAGTGAATTTCTCATAGTGAGGATTCCTCTCAAACAAATGACCATAATTTCCTAACCGTAGGGGCTAGAACGGTCATTCTTACACCGCTTTTGTTCAGAAGAGATGGGGAATCTTACACTGTTGACAATTTATCATTAAAATATGAATTTTTAAAGATATTTGACTTGTAATGCACCATAACTGAGTAGAGGCGAAGCAAAAACTGCCTTGACCTGCCCTCAAACAACGCTTTCTAACTCTAAATCTATTTGGAGTATCAATATCATTTTTCACCGTAAGAGACAGCAGGCTTTGGTGAACAATCTTGGAAATTTTCAGGTGTCTGTTGATATCCATTAAAAAGATATGACGAGAGAAAAAAGTGGTTCATTTCAGAGTTTGAAATCTGAAGAAATCTGAGCGAGGGATGAATTTCCTACCCTCAAACAAGTCTAACTCATTTCAGAACGGTAATAGGTGAGAAAGAAATTCTTGAATTGTGAGCGTCAGGAGTGTCTGAAGATATACTGGGACAAGCCTCATGTTTTAACTTCGCCGTTAAGGAGATATGACGATTCGAATATGCCTCTCATTACAGAAATCAAGCGGTGATTTTGAACAAGCTCTCCATTGACTTTCTATGGAGAGTTTTGAGACTTTGTGTTGGTCTGAGGAGATTTGCCAAAATTCTATAAATCTCACAACCATGATGGTGACATTTTCGGAAAGCCAGCAAAAATACCTACGTTTTGATGTATAATTTGTGGAAGTTGAGTGAAAATTGAGCAAGTAGCAAGAAGTTGTTCGGACATGAAGAGAAGACTGCAAAACCTTCAGTGGCACACTGGAAGCCAAGTGCATAGCAACCATAACAACGCATGTATTTTGTGAAAAATCACAATTTTGCAACTGAAAACTTTAAGAGGCATAAAAGTAAAATGGTAAAAGATTTGAAAAAGCTGATTTATTCCTGAATAGCCCAATAATTTTGAACATTTTAAAATTTGAATGGTTGTTCTACGTGAAAGTAGGAAAAAGTAGTTAAGTTTCAAAAACAAGCAAATTTTAGCAGAATTGCAGAAGTTTCCCATTCATTTCAATGGGACAAATTAAAGGAAAAAAGCTTAATATTTTAAAAAGTATAATAGTATAAAATACCAAAAGACATAGCCATCATTAGCAGAAATAGCAGAATAGTTTAAAATTTGAACGGTGAAAATCGGCTGATAATTGTGGAAGTAGATCCACAACGAATAATAAAATGTACGGAAGTCCCAAGAGGAACTCAATAGTGTGGATGCTTAAAGCATCCACACAACTAGAAAAATTTGCATTTCCTGCGAAAATGCAGTGTGGATGCTGTAATGCTGAAGCTGTCTGCTGAAACTAGCAGAAAAAGCTCAAAAGTTGCAGAATTTGTAAAAACTTTGCAGAAGCAAAGGAACTTTGCTAAAATGTAGTAACTTAGCAGAACTGCAATATCTTAGAGGAAACATAATACTTGGCAGAAATACAATAGCATAGCAGAACTTAGCAGAAATATTGTAACTTACCAGAAACACGATAACTTCTCAAAAATACAAGAATTTAGGAGAAATAGTATAAGATAACAGAAAGAATATATTTAGCCAAACATTCTTAAACATTACAGAAATACTATGATTTAGAAAAACAGTACAACATAGCAGAAATGCTGCGATTTACCAGAGACACTGTAATTTACTATTAATATTTAAATTTTTAAAAGAAATACTATGTTTTAGCACAAATACTGTAATTTGACAGAAATACTATCATTAAGAAGAAATACTATGTTTCAGCAGAAACACTCTGGTTTAACACAAATATTATAACATAGCAGTAATACAATTATATAGCAGAAATGCTATATTTAGAAAGAAAAATATAATATAGTAGAAATACTATGATTTAGCAGAAATACTGTAATCAGCACATATACTGTAACATGACAGAAATTCCTCCACTTAGTAGTAATACTATGACATAAAACAAATGTTATGATTTGGCACAAAACCATAATTTGGCAAAATACTATGATTTAGCAGAAATACTATGATTGAGCAGAAGTACTAAGATGTAGTAAAAGTACTTTGATTTAACAGAAATACAATTATGGAGGAGTAATACTTTAAAATGGGAGAAATATTGATACACACACACATACACAGAGCCTAAAGGGAACAGTATTTGTGCCATGGAGTGTTAAGAAGAATCTGAGGTCCATATTAGAAAAGCTGGTAAAAAGTTTTCAGAATTGTAATAAATGATGAATATGAATTAGTGGTCTGTGATAGTGTATTAATTTGTAGGGAAAAAAAACATGTTGCCCAAGGTGTAATTGAACCCACGACCTTTGGGTTGCAGACCTGTGTCATTACCAACTGCACCACTGGGAAAGAGAGCGAGTGCCTTGAAAACAGGGTGATGAGCAGTCAGAATTAGATTGCGGTGAGAGGCGAAAAACGCTGTTTTTTGGAGTTACAAAACGTCATGTAACTCAAAAACTAGGTGGACTAGAAGCATAATTCTTGTACTGGGTGAATCAGCGGACTTTCGTGTACTTTGACTGTGATTTGCATTGCTCTTTGTACAACTGTCGCTGAGATATGACGAGAGAAAAAAGGGCAGACCTCAGATATGATTGGCTGGCTGGGAAGCCGTGCAGGCCCTGATATGTAAATTTTATATGTATGAGTCCTCACAGAGGATTAGCTGCCTGGGGACCTGGCAGAAATATATACAAATAGTATGATTAAGCATAAATACTACATTTAGTAGAAATACTATGTTTTAGCACAAATACTATAAAATGGCAGAAATACTATAATTAAGCAGAAATACTATATTTGGCAGAAACACTATATTTAGTACAAATCTTATGAAATAGCAGAAATAGTATGATTTAGCAGAAATGCTGTATTTGGCACAAATCTCATAAAATAGCAGAAATAGTATGATTTAGCAGAAATGCTGTATTTAGCACAAATACTGAAAAGCAGCAGAAATGCTATGACTTAGCACAACAGTAATAACTTATGAAAAAATTGGAAAAGCAAAATGGACAGCTGGAAAAATCCTGTACATGCTAAGAGTCCCTCAAATCTAATTGTTAATTGAAAAAAAAATCAATCACAAAAAGTATAACAGTCACACAATCACAAATATGGGCACATATGGAAACACACATGCACAGAGAGACACACACAGGATCAAATTCAGTCAACCAGTCTAAATATATTGAATTTCTCTCACACACACACACACACACACACACACACACACACACACACGATCCAATTCAGTCAACCAGTCTAAATATATTGAATTTGAATCTTACAATGAGATCATCCCATAAAAGGCTTCTCTCTTCTCTCTCTCTCTCTCTCACACACACACACACACACACACACACACACACAAGATCCAATTCAGTCAACCAGTCTAAATATATTGAATTTGAATCTTACAATGAGATCATCCCATAAAAAGGCTCTCTCTCTCTCTCTCTCTCACACACACACACACACACACACACACACACACACACACACAAGATCCAATTCAGTCAACCAGTCTAAATATGTTGAATTTGAATCTTACAATGACATCATCCCATAAAAGGCTCTCTCTCTCTGTCACACACACACACACACACACACACACACACACACACACACACACAGGGAGAGAGAAGTAAGTTTCTAGCTCAGTCAAGCAGCCTGGGAGCTGCTGAATTTGAATCCACCAATCAGAGAGCCTGTGCCCTTTTTCCGCCAAAACAGGTGCACGCAGCACAGAGAGACACAGGATTTTTGCAGTCTATTTCTCATAATGACGACTCCTCTCAAACAAATGACCATAATTTCCTAACCGTAGGGGCTAGAACAGTCATTCTTACATCGTTTTGTTCAGAAGAGATGGGGAATCTTAAAGTGTTGACAATTTATCATTAAAATATGAATTATTAAAGATATTTGACTTCTAATGCACCATAACTGAGTAGAGCAAAGCAAAAACTGCCTTGACTTGCCCTCAAACAACGCTTTCTAACTCTAAATCTATTTGGAGTATCAATATCATTTTTTCACCGTAAGAGACAGCAGGCTTTGGTGAACAGTCATGGAAATTTTCAGGTCTCTGTGGAAATCCATTAAAAAAGATATGACGAGAGAAAAAAGTGGTTCATTTCAGAGTTTGAAATCTGAAGAAATCTGAGCGAGGGACGAATTTCCTACCCTCAAACAAGTCTAACTCATTTCAGAACGGTAATAGGTGAGAAAGAAATTCTTGAATTGTGAGCGTCAGGAGTGTCTGAAGATATACTGGGACAAGCCTCATGTTTTAACTTCGCTTCGTTAAGGAGATATGACGATTCGAATATGCCTCTCATTGCAGAAATCAAGCAGTGATTTTGAACAAACTCTCCATTGACTTTCTATGGAGAGTTTTCAGACTTTGTGTTGGTCTGAGGAGATTTGCCAAAATTCTATAAATCCCACAACAATGATAGTGACATTTTCGGAAAGCCAGCAAAAATACCTACGTTTTGATGTATAATTTGTGGAAGTTGAGTGAAAATTGAGCAAGTAGCAAGAAGTTGTTCGGACATGAAGAGAAGACTGCAAAATCTTCAGTGGCACACTGGAAGCCAAGTGCATAGCAACCATAACAACGCATGTATTTTGTGAAAAATCACAATTTTGCAACTGAAAACTTTAACAGGCATAAAAGTAAAACGGTAAAAGATTTGAAAAAGCTGATTTATTCCTGAATAGCTCAATAATTTGAGAACATTTTAAAGTTTGAATGGTTGTTCTACCTGAAAGTAGGAAAAAGTAGTTAAGTTTCAAAAACAAGCAAGTTTTAGCAGAATTATGGAAGTTTCCCATTCATTTCAATGGGACAAATTAAAGGAAAAAAACGTAATATTTTAAAAAGTATAATAGTATAAAATACCAAAAGATATTGCTGGAAAGAGCACAAATAGCAGAATAGTTTAAAATTTGAACGGTAAAAATCGGCTGAAAATTGTGGGAGTAGATCCACATGAAAAAACGCACGGAAGCACCAAGAATAATAATAATAACTAGAAAATGTGCATTTCCTGCGAAAATGCTGTGTGGATGCTATAACGCTGAAGTTGCCTGCTGAAAATGACTGAAAAGATGAAAAGCTGCAAAAAGTTGAAAGGCGGTAAAGAAACTGAAAAATTATGCTGAAAACAAGTGAAAAAAAAAACTTTTGCTGAAAAGAGGTGAAAAGGCAAAGATTCTGCTTCAAAGGGGTACAGAAGTTCAAATTTCTACTGAAAAGAGGTGAAATGGTTTCCTCTGAAATGAGCAGAAGATACTGAGATTTGTATTGATAAGAGGTGAAAGGCTGAAAATTCTGCTTAAAATAGGTGAGTCAGCAGAATTTCTACTGAAAAGAGGTAAAGAAGTAGAACATTGCACTGAAAACAGGTGAATCAGTAGAATGTCTGCTAAAAAGAGATTTCTGTTGAAAAAACCTGAAAAAGCTGGGATTTGTGCTGAAAAGGGTTGAAAACACTCACAATTCTGCTGAAACGGGGGTGAAGAAGAGGTGTTGGGCTGCTGAGAAGAGTTAAATAAGTTGAACTGATATGTTTGAGTACAAATACTATGATTTGGCAATAATACTGCGTTTTAGCACAACTCCTGAGATTTGATTGAAATACTATGATTTAGAAGAAATATTATGACTTTGTACAAATACAATGTTTTGGCACAAATACTATGATTTGGCACAAATACTATTATTTACCAGAAGTACAAGGTTTCTGCAAAAATACTATGATTTTGCAGAAATACTATGCATTAGTAGTAATACTATAACATCACAGATATATGATGATTTTGCAGACATTCTGGTTTTACACAAATACTATAATGTGGCAGTATATTATGTTTTAGCACAAATACTATGATTTGCTATAAATACTATGATTTGGCACATATACTATATTCAGCAGATATACTATAACAAAACAGAAAGTCTATGACTTAGTAGTAATGCTATAACATAATAGATAGACTGTC
The DNA here is from genome assembly GCF_013358895.1 of Oreochromis aureus. Taxonomy (NCBI): domain Eukaryota; kingdom Metazoa; phylum Chordata; class Actinopteri; order Cichliformes; family Cichlidae; genus Oreochromis; species Oreochromis aureus. Next base: position 447,565 of record NW_024108906.1, read on the forward strand.
TGCAAAATCATAGTATATTTTTTTCCACAACTAGCACAATATGGCAGAAATACTATGATTTGGCACAAGTACTATGATTTAGTACAAAACACGATGATTTGGCAATAATACTGGGTTTTAGCACAACTACTGAGATTTGGGTGAAATACAATGATTTAGAAGAAATACTATGACTTCGTTACAAATACAATGTTTTGGTTCGAATAATATGATTTGCAAAAAATTCTACGATTTCGCTCAAATACTATGAAATTGCAGAAATACTATGATTTTGAAGGAATACTATGATTTTGTAGAATTACTATGCCTTAGTAGTAATACTATAACATAACAGATATACTGTGATTTTGCAGACATGGTATGTTTTTGCACAAATACTACGATTTTGCTGAAATACTATGAAATTGCAGTAATACTATGATTTTGAAGGAATACTATGATTTGGTAGAAATACTATGCATTAGTTGTAATACTATAACATAACAGATATATGATGATTTTGCAGACATTCTGGTTTTACACAAATACTATAATGTGGCAGTATACTATGTGTTAGCACAAATACTATGATTTGCTATAAATACCATGATTTGGCACATATACAATATTCAGCAGAGATACTATAACAAAACAGAAAGTCTACGACTTAGTAGTAATACTATAACATAATAGATATACTGTGATTTTGCAGACATAGTATGTTTTTTCACAAATACTACGATTTCGCTCAAATACTATGAAATTGCAGTAATACTATGATTTTGAAGAAATGCTATGGTTTGGTAGAAATCCTATGGCTTAGTAGTAATACTATAACATAACAGAAATTTTAATTGGGCACAAATACTGTAATTCGGCACAAATACCATGATTTGGCAAAAATATACCATGATTTGGCACAAATACGATGATATGGCAGAAATACTATGATTGGGTACAAATACTATGAATAGGCACAAGCACTATGATTTAGCAGAAATACTATGTTTTAACATAACTAATATCTTTTGACAGAAATTTCTGCTAAAGGTACTAGTTCTGCTTTTAGCAGAAATACTGTAAAATACTATGATTCGGGATAAATACTATGATTTGGCAGATATACTGTAATCAGCACATATACTATAACATGACAGAAATTCCTCCACTTATTAGTAATACTATAGCTTAACAGAAATGTTATGTTTTGGCACAAAAACCATGATTTGGCAAAAAAATACTATGATTTAGCAGAAATACTATGATTGAGCAGAAGTACTAAGATGTAGTAGAAGTACTTTGATTTAACAGAAATACTATTATGGAGTAGAAATACTTTCTGCAATCAGAGGTACTGCTTCTGTCTGCTTCATCAGGCTGTGTACTTGTATGTATTTCTGCCATGGAGCGTTAACAAGAATCTGAGGTCTGTATTAGACAAACTGCTAACATCATAAAACTTTGCAGAATTGTAATAAATTATCAATATAAATTACAGGTCTGGTAATTTGGTAATTACAGGCTTACCAAATGCGCCACCGGCAAAGAGAGCCAGTGCCTGGAAAACAGGGAGATGAGCAGTCAGAATTAGATCGCGGTGAGAGGCGTAAAGCGCCATTTTCTGGAGTTACAAAATGTCGTGTAACTCAAAAACTAGGTGGGATAGAAGCACAATTCCTTTAATGGGTGAATCAGCAGAATTTCATGAACTTTGACTGCGATAGCTCTTTGTACCTCCGTCGCGGAGATATGACGAGAGAAGAAACGGCTTCATTTTAAGAGTTTGAAAACAAACGTAATTTATGGCTCAACAGTAAGATGACAGTAAAAACTGGTCCAACCGTGAGTGTCAGCAGTGTCTGAAGATGAATTGGCACAAGCCTCTCGTCTTAACTTTGCTTTATTAAAATTATTGTGGCATGCAGATGAATCTTGCAAAGAAGCTCACAGGTAGAGATTGAGCCTGTATTTCCACCCCAAGCTGGTGGGGGAGTTTTTATTGAACATACTTGCTTGTGCCACAATGTGCTTCAAGGGTCAATAACAGCATAACAGAACTCACTTATGGTACTGCATTCTTCCTATAAAACAATAACTGTCAGTGACTTTGTACCGTAGTATAAACACAACATTCAAGACAACAGTTAAAAAGTAACGTAACCATAAACAATGAAACAAGAACATCTAAAATGCAGCACATGTCCCAAGGAATGATGGGAGAGAACTAGCTGTTCCTCAACACGCCACATTATTTATGATTTGTGATTTGGCAGAAACACTGGGACTTGGTATAAATATTATGATTTACATGAAATACTTTGACTTAGCAGAAATTCTATAATCTAGCAAAAGCACTTCAGCATAGCAGAAATTCTATGATTGAGCAGAATTACTAGGATTTAGCACAAACACTATGATTTGTCTAAAAAAACCCTTTATTTTGCAGTTATATTGTGATTTGGCAGAAATACTATGCTTTGGAACAAATACCAAGATTTGGCAGAAATACTATGAGCAGTAATAATATAACATAGCAGAAATACTGTTATTTTGTGAAAATACTATGCTTTGGCACAAATACCATGATTTGGCCAAAATACTATGATTTAGCCAAAATACTATGATTTAGCAGAAATACTAAGATGCAGTAGAAGTACTTTGATTTAACAGAAATACTATTATGGAGGAGTAATACTTTAAAATGGGAGAAATATTGATACACACACACACATACACAGAGCCTAAAGGGAACAGTGGCTGTTAAGAGTCTGGGCTTGGTATATCTAGGTCAGTTAAAGTAGCTGCACCTGCTGTAATCAGCCCCACACACACAGACACAGAGAGAGGTATAAGTTTTCTGCAGTGTATTTCTCACATTCACATTCAGGATTCCCCTCGAACCTCCTGGTCTCAAGGCAGCTACTCATCTCACTGAGCCAAACTCATTCTCACAAAGAAGAGGTAGATAGACTGACAATTGTGCTGAAATTATCAGAAGCTGCTGAGAACTGTGCTGATAAGAGGCAAAAAGGATGAAAATTTTGCAGAAAAGAGGTGAATCAGCAGAATTTCTGCAGAAAAGAGGCAAAGAAGCAGAACGTTGCGCTGAAAAGAGGTGAAACAGCAGAGTTTCTGCTGAAAGAGTTTTTTTTTCTGAAAACCGCCAAAAAGCTGGAATTTGTGCTGAAAAGGGGTGAAAAAATGAAAATTTTGCTGAAAAGGGGTGGAGAAGCTAAAGTATACCAAATCAAAGTGTTTGTGCCAAAACATGGTATTTCTGCCATATTGTGGTATTTGTGCCACAAAAGTTACTACATTACAACATGAATATGGATTAAAGATGAAAGAAACTGGCAACAAATTCCTCCACTACAAACCAGTCTGATACCACTTCTTTGCAGTGTTCACGTTTACTAAGGCACTACCCAAAAGGCGCCACAAGAGGGCACTCCAACACAAGAGATGACCTATGTACACTGATGCACTTAGTAACAGTCAGCCTCCTACTTAGCCACTATGTAATACAGCGATATTACAGTGTACAAATTCACATAAATTTGCAGGAACAAAGAAACAAAGCAGGAAGAAGCCCAAAACAATCAAATAACTGTGCTGCCATTGCTATCGCTAACTAGCACATACGCTAAAGGTAACTAAAACCAATACACACAAGTAGCAGGGTAAACATCTTAAGCATGGAACATTAACTCACGTTTATGTGACACACACCATCCCCAACAAATACAGGATGGGCTATTTGCTCCCCTTCCCAGCAGCTCTCTCCTCAATCGTTAGCCCAGGAACGAAGGAAGACCATCTAGCTCAGAAGTCCCATGAATCCCCTCACTGCTCAGAGGCTGCTGGGTAATGTAGCTCACAGTAACACAGGTTTTTCTACAAGCATAAATACTATAACATAGCAGAAATACTGTGATTTTGTTGAAATACTATGCTTTAGGACAAATACTATGATTTGGCAGAAATACTATGTTTTAGGACATATACTATGATTTGGCTCAAAGACTATGATATAGCAGCAATACTATGTTTTGGTACAAATGCTGCGCTTTAGGCACAAATATTATGATTTGGCAGACACTATGATTTAGCAGAGATAATATGATATGGCAGAAATACTAAACTTTGGCACAAATACTATAATTGAGTGCAAATACTTTAAGATAACAGAAATACTATGATTTAGCAGAAATACATGTTTTTGCAGAAACACTGTAATTTCACTCAAATACTTTGAAATAGCCGTAATACTATGATTTGGCAGAACATAACAGAAATTCTACGACTTAGTAGTAATACGATAACATAACAGAAATATTAATTGGGCACAAATACTATAATTTGGCACAAGTACCATGTTTTGGCAAAATCCCATAATTTGGCACAAATACTATGATTTGGCAGACACTATGATTTAGCAGAGATAATATGATTTGGCAGAAATACTAAATTTGGCACAAATACAATAATTGAGTACTTTAAGATGAGAGAAATACTATGATTTTGCAGAAATACAATGTTTTTGCAGAAACACTGTAATTTCACTCAAATACTATGAAATAGCAGTAATACTATGATTTGGCAGAAATACTATGTTTCAGTACAAATACTATGACAAAGCAGAAATACTATGACTTAGAAGTAATACTATAACAAAAGGGATTCCTCAAAATACTATGAAATTGCAGTAATTCTACGATTTGGCAGAAATACTGTACTGTTACAAATACAATGCTTTGGTACAAATACTATATTTTGATTTGAATACTATGATTTGGCACTAGTAGTATGATTTAGTACAAATACTACGAATTGGCAGAAATACTGTGACTTAGTAGTAATACTATAACATAACAGATATACTATGATTTTGCAGACAGTCTGTGTTTTGCACAACTAGCACAATATGGCAGAAATACTATGATTTGGCACAAGTACTATGATTTAGTACAAATACTCTTATTGGTACAAATACTATGTTTCAGTACAAATACTACGATTTGGCAATAATACTGGGTTTTAGCACAACTACTGAGATTTGGGTGAAATACTATGATTTAGAAGAAATACTATGACTTCGTACAAATACAATGTTTTGGTTCAAATAATATGATTTGCAAAAATACTATGATTTGGTACAAGTACCATGATTTAGTACAAATACTACAATTTCGCTCAAATACTATGAAATTGCAGTGATACTATGATTTTGAAGGAATACTATGATTTGGTAGAAATACTATGCCTTAGTAGTAATACTATAACATAACAGATATACTATGATTTTGCAGAAATTGTATGTTTTTTGCACAAATACTACAACAACTACTACTACAAATACTACAAGAAATACTATGTTTGGGCAGTAATACTATTATTTGCTATAAATACTATTATTTGGCACATATACTATAATCAGCAGATATACTATAACATAACAGAAATTCTACGACTTAGTAGTAACACTAATATAACAGAAATTTTAACTGGGCACAAATAACATGATTTGGCACAAATACCATGATTTGGCAAAAGATACCATGATTTGGCACAAATACGATCATATTGCAGAAATACTATGATTGGGTACAAATACTATGATTTGGCACAAGTACTATGAATAAGTACAAATACTATGATTTGGCAGAAATACTATGATTTAGCAGAAATACTATGTTTTAACATAAATAATACCTTTTCACAGAAATTTCTGCTAAAGGTACTATTTCTGCTTTTTAGCAGAAATACTGTAATTTTGCATAAATACTATGATTTGGGATAAATACTATGATTTGGCAGATATACTATATTCAGCACATAAACTATAACATAACAGACATTCCTGCACTTAGTAGTAATCTCATAACATAAAATAAATATTATGGTTCTGCCCCAAAACCATGATTTGGCACAAATACCATGATTTTTCAAAAATACTATAATTTAGCAGAAATACTATGATTGAGCAGAAGTACTAAGATGTAGTAGAAGTACTTTGATTTAGCACGAATACTATTATGGAGGAGTAATACTTTAACATGGGAGAAATATTGATACACACACACACACACATAGAGCAAAGTGTACAGGGGCTGTTAAGAGTCTGGGCTTGGTATATCTAGGTCAGCTAAATTGGCTGCACCTGCTGTAATCAGCACTTACACACACAGACACAGAGACAGCTATGAGTTTTCTGCAGTGTATTTCTCACATTAAGGATTCCCCTCGAACAAATGGCCATAATTTCCTAACCGTAGGGGCTAGAACGCTCATTCAGACACCGATTTGTTCAGAAGAGATGGGGGAATCTGCAGGTCTTCATAATTCAGAGATAAAATATAAATTATTGAAGATATATGACTTGTAATACACTGTAACTGAGTAGAGGCGGAGCAAAACTGCCTTGACTTGCCCTCAAACAACGTTTTGTAACTCTTAATCTATATGGAGCATCAAAATCATTCTTTCACCGTAAGAAACAGCAGGCTTTGGTGAACAGTCATGGAAATTTTCAGGTCTCTGTTGAAATCCATCAAAAAGATATGACGAGAGAAAAAAGTGCCTCATTTCCAGAGTTTGAAATCTGAAGAAATCTGAGCGAGGGACAAATTTCCTACCCTCAAACAAGTGTAATTCATGGCCAAACGGTAATAGGTGAGGGAAATACTCTTGAATTGTGAGCATCAGGGATGTCTGAAGATATATTGGCACAAGCGTCATGTCTCAACTTTGTTTCGTTAAGGAGATATGACGATTTGAAAATGCTTCTCATTAGAGAAATCCAGCGGTGATTTTGAAGAAACTCTCCATTGAGTTTCTATGGAGAGTTTTCAGACTTTGTGTTACTCTGAGGAGATTTGCAAAAAATCTATAAGTCCCAGAAGAATGATAGTGACATTTTCTGAAAGCCAGCAAAAATACCTACGTTTTGATGTATAATTTGTGGGAGTTGAGTGGAAATTGAGTGAGTAGCAAGAAGTTGTTTAGACATGAAGAGAAAATTCAGAACGGACCAGCACTCACTTTGACTTAATTGCATAGCAACCATAGCAACGCATGTATTTTCTGAAAAATCACAATTTTGCAACTGAAAACTTAAAAGAGATAAGATTAAAACGGTAGAAGATCTGAAAAAGCTGAATCAGACAGGAATAGCCCAATAATCTGAGAACATTTTAAAGTTTGAATGGAGTTTCTAGGTGAAAGTATGACAAAGTAGTTAAGTTTCAAAGACAAGCAAGTTTTGGCAGAATTGTGGAAGTTTCCCATTCATTTCAATGGGACAAATTAAAGGAAAAAAAAGTAATATTTTAAAAAGTATAACAGTAATAAACACCAAAAGTCATAGCCATCATTAGCAGAAAGAGCAGAACAGTATAGAGTTTGAACTGAGAAAATCGGCTGAAAACTGAGAAAGTAGTTAAGTGCCAAAAAGTGTACGGAAGCAACTAGAGGAATAATAAAGAACTAGAAAAATTTGCATTTCCTGCGAAAATGCTGTGTGGATGCCTTAACGCTGAAGCTGTCTGCTGAAAAGCTGAAAAAGATGAAAAGTTGCAAAAAGTTGTATGGTGGTGAAAAAAAAACATGTTGTCCTGAGCAGGATTTGAACCTGGCCCTCCTGGTCTCAAGGCAGCTACTCATCTCACTGAGCTAAACTCATTCTCTCAAAAAAGAGGAGGAGAGACCGACAATTCTGCTAAAATGAGCAGAAGCTGCTGAGAATTGTGCTGATAAGGGGTGAAAAGGCTGAAAATTTTGCAGAAAAGAGGTAAATCAGCAGAATTTCTGCAGAAAAGAGGCAGAACAAAAGAACAAAAGAGAAAAATGAAAACAGGTTTTGCCATGACCGGGATTTGAACCTGGCCCTTCTCGTCTCAAGGCAGCTGCTCATCTCACTGAACCAAACTCTTTCTCTCAAAAACAAGAGATGGAGAAACTGACAATTTTGCTAAATGAGCAGAAGCTGCTGAGAATTGTGCTGAGAAGAAGTGAAAAGGCTGAAAATTTTGCAGAAAAGAGGTGAATCAGCAGAATTTCTGCAGAAAAGAGGTAAAGAAGCAATAAGTTGCGCTGAAAAGAGATGAATCAGCAGAATTTCTGCTCAAAGGCAGCTATTCATTTCCTGAGCCAAAGTCATTCTTACAAAGAAGAGGTGAGAGAGACGGACAATTCTGCTGAAATGAGCAGAAGCTGCTGACAATTGTGCTGATAAGTGGTGAAAAGGCTGAAAATTTTGCAGAAAAGAGGTGAATCAGCAGAATTTCTGCATAAAGAGGCAAAGAAGCAGAAACTTGCGCTGAAAAGAGATGAATCAGCAGAGTTTCTGCTCAAAAGAGTTGTCTTTTTTCTGAATACAGCCAAAAGCTGGAATTTGTGCTGAAAGGGGTGAAAAAAATGAAAATTTTGCTGAAAAGGGTGAAGAAGCTGAAGAAGCTAAAGTATACTAAATCAAAGTATTTGTGCTAAAACATAGTGTTTCTGCCATATTGTGGTACTACTACATTACAACATGAATACGGATTAAAGATGAAAGAAACTGGCAACAGATTCCTCCACTACAAACCAGTCTGATACCACTTCTTTGCAGTGTTCACGTTTACTAAGGCACTACCCAAAAGGCGCCACAAGAGGGCACTCCAACACAAGAGATGAGGTGAATGAGCAGAATTTCTGCAGAAAAGAGGCAGAACAAAAAGAAAACTGAAAACAGGTTTTGCCACGACCGGGATTTGAACTTGGTCCTTCTAGTCTCAAGGCAGCTGCTCATCTCACTGAACCAAACTCATTCTCACAAAAACAAGAGATGGAGAAACTGACAATTTTGCTAAATGAGCAGAAGCTGCTGAGAACTGTGCTCAGAAGAAGTGAAAAGGCTGAAAATTTTGCAGAAAAGAGGTGAATCAACAGAATTTCTGCAGAAAAGAGGTAAAGAAGCAATAAGTTGCGCTGAAAAGAGATGAATCAGCAGAGTTTCTGCTGAAAAGAGTTTTGGTTTTTCTGAAAACAGCCAAAAAGCTGGAATTTGTGCTGAAAAGGGGTGAAAAATGAAAATTTTGCCTACAGGGTGAAGAAGCTAAAGTATACCAAATCAAAGTATTTGTGCTAAAACATAGTGTTTCTGCCATATTGTGGTACTACTACATTACAACATGAATACGGATTAAAGATGAAAGAAACTGGCAACAAATTCCTCCACTACAAACCAGTCTGATACCACTTCTTTGCAGTGTTCACGTTTACTAAGGCACTACCCAAAAGGCGCCACAAGAGGGCACTCCAACACAAGAGATGACCTATGTACACTGATGCACTTAGTAACAGTCAGCCTCCTTGAATTGGCAGAAATACTGTGATTTAGTAGTAATACTATAACATAACAGATATACTGCCAGGCTCAAAGCAGCTACTCATCTCACTGACCCAAACACATTCTCACAGAGAAGAGGTGGACAGACTGACAATTCTGCTGAAATTAGCAGAAGCTGCTGAGAATTGTGCTGATAAGAGGTGAAAGGGCTGAAAATTTTGCAGAAAAGAGGTGAATCAGCAGAATTTCTGCAGAAAAGAGGCAAAGGAGCAGAAACTTGCGCTGAAAAGAGATGAATCAGCAGAGTTTCTGCAGAAAAGAGGCAGAACAAAAGAACAAAAGAGAAAACTGAAAACAGGTTTTGCCATGACCAGGATTTGAACCTGGCCCTTCTCGTCTCAAGGTAGCTGCTCATCTCACTGAACCAAACTCTTTCTCTCAAAAACAGGAGATGGAGAATCTGACAATTTTGCTAAATGAGCAGAAGCTGCTGAGAATTGTGCTGAGAAGAAGTGAAAAGGCTGAAAATTTTGCAGAAAAGAGGTGAATCAGCAGAATTTCTGCAGAAAAGAGGTAAAGAAGCAATAAGTTGCACTGAAAAGAGATGAATCAGCAGAATTTCTGCTCAAAGGTGGCTATTCATTTCCCTGAGCCAAAGTCATTCTTACAAAGAAGAGGTGGAGAGATGGACAATTCTGCTGAAATGAGCAGAAGCTGCTGACAATAGTGTGCTGATAAGAGGTGAAAAGGCTGAAAATTTTGCAGAAAAGAGGTGAATCAGCAGAATTTCTGCATAAAGAGGCAAAGAAGCAGAAACTTGCGCTGAAAAGAGATGAATCAGCAGAGTTTCTGCTCAAAAGAGTTGTCTTTTTTCTGAATACAGCCAAAAAGCTGGAATTTGTGCTGAAAAGGGGTGAAAAAATGAAAATTTTGCTGAAAAGGGTGAAGAAGATGAAGAAGCTAAAGTATACTAAATCAAAGTATTTGTGCCAAAACATAGTGTTTCTGCCATATTGTGGTACTACTACATTACAACATGAATACGGATTAAAGATGAAAGAAACTGGCAACAAATTCCTCCACTACAAACCAGTCTGATACCACTTCTTTGCAGTGTTCATGTTTACTAAGGCACTACCCAAAAGGCGCCACAAGAGGGCACTCCAACACAAGAGATGAGGTGAATGAGCAGAATTTCTGCTGAAAAGAGGCAGAAGGTTCTGTATGTAGAAAAAGAAACACTGTTGAACCATGTGTGAAATAAATAAAGAAATGAAATGAAAGAACAACCTGGTTCTGCTCATTTTCACCAATCAGAGGTACTGCAAAAAGTTGTATGGTGGTGAAAACAAAATGTTGCCCTGAGCAGGATTCGAACCTGGCCCTACCAGGCTCAAAGCAGCTACTCATCTCACTGACCCAAACACATTCTCACAGAGAAGAGGTGGACAGACTGACAATTCTGCTGAAATGAGCAGAAGCTGCTGAGAATTGTGCTGATAAGAGGTGAAAAGGCTGAAAATTTTGCAGAAAAGAGGTGAATCAGAAGAATTTCTGCAGAAAAAAGGCAAAGGAGCAGAAACGTGCGCTGAAAAGAGATGAATCAGCAGAGTTTCTGCTGAAAAGAGTTTTTTTTTTTGAAAACAGCTCAAAAAAATGGAATTTGTGCTGAAAAGGGGTGAAAAAATGAAAATTTTGCTGAAAAGGGTGAAGAAGCTAAAGTATACTAAATCAAAGTATTTGTGCCAAAACATAGTGTTTCTGCCATATTGTGGTATTTGTGCCACAAAAGTTACTACATTACAACATGAATACGGATTAAAGATGAAAGAAACTGGCAACAAATTCCTCCACTACAAACCAGTCTGATACCACTTCTTTGCAGTGTTCACGTTTACTAAGGCACTACCCAAAAGGCGCCACAAGAGGGCACTCCAACACAAGAGATGAGGTGAATGAGCAGAATTTCTGCTGAAAAGAGGCAGAAGGTTCTGTATGTAGAAAAGAAACACTGTTGAACCATGTGTGAAATAAATAAAGAAATGAAATGAAAGAACAACCTGGTTCTGCTCAAATTCACCAATCAGAGGTACTGCCTCAGTCTGCTTCATCAGGCTGTGTACTTGTTTCTGCCATGGAGCGTTAACAAGAATCTGAGGTCCATATTAGAAAAGCTGCTAAAATCATCAAACTTTGCAGAATTGTAATAAAATAGCAATATAAATTACAAGTCTGTGATAGTGTATAAATTTGTAGTGAAAAAAAAAAAACGTGGACCAAGGTGGGATTGAACCCACGACCTTTGAGCTGCAGAGCCGTGTCATTACTAATTGCGCCACCTGGAAAGGGGGCGGCGGTCTGAAAGACAGATACTTGGGCAGTCAGAAAATAGATCGCGGTGAGAGGCGAAAAACGCCGTTTTTTGGAGTTACAAAACGTCGTGTAACTCAAAAACTAGGAGGGCTAGCAGCATAATTCTTGTACTGGGTGAATCAGCGGACTTTGGTGTACTTTCACTGCGATTTTGATAGCTCTTTGTGCCTCCATCGCGGAGATTTGACGAGAGAAGAAACGGCTTCATTTCCAGAGTTTGAAGACTGAGAGAAGGACAGATTTCCACCCTCAAACAAACGTAATTCATTGCTCAACGGTAAGATAATTGTAAAACTGCTTCCACTGTGAGTGTCAGCAGTGTCTGAAGATATATTGGCACAAGCCTCATGTCCTAACTTTGCTTTATTAAAGAGATATGGCGATTTGAAAATGCCTCCCGTTTCAGAATTTCAGCTCTGAATTTCAAAACCTCCCATAGACTTTGAATGGGGAGTATTGAGACCTTGTGTCACCCGAGGCAAATTAAAAAACGGTAAATCTCACAATAAAGATAGTGACATTGTCTGAAAGCCAGCAAAAATACCTACGTTTTGATGTATAATTTGTGGGGGTTGAGTGGAAATTGAGTGAGTAGCAAGAAGTTGTTTAGACATGAAGAGAAAATTCAGAACGGACCAGCACTCACTCTGACTTAATTGCATAGCAACCATAGCAACGCATGTATTTTCTGAAAAATCACAATTTTGCAACTGAAAACTTAAAGAGAGATAAGATTAAAACGGTAGAAGATCTGAAAAAGCTGAATCAGACAGGAATAGCCCAATAATCTGAGAACATTTTAAAGTTTGAATGGAGTTTCTAGGTGAAAGTATGACAAAGTAGTTAAGTTTCAAAGACAAGCAAGTTTTAGCAGAATTGTGGAAGTTTCCCATTCATTTCAATGGGACAAATTAAAGGAAAAAGTGTAATATTTTAAAAAGTATAACAGTAATAAACACCAAAAGTCATAGCCATCATTAGCAGAAAGAGCAGAACAGTATAGAGTTTGAACTGAGAAAATCGGCTGAAAACTGAGAAAGTAGTTAAGTGCCAAAAAGTGTACGGAAGCAACTAGAAGAATAACTAGAAAAATTTGCATTTCCTGCGAAAATGCAGTGTGGATGCTGTAATGCTGAAGCTGTCTGCTGAAAATAGCTGAAAAAGCTGAAAAGTTGCAGAAATTGTAAAAAGTTTGCAGAAGCAAAGGAACTTTGCTAAAATGTAATAACTTAGCAGAACTGCAATATCTCAGAGGAAACATAATACTTGGCAGAAATACAATAGCATAGCAGAACTTAGCAGAAATATTGTAACTTACCAGAAACATGATAACTTCTCAAAAATACAAGAATTTAGGAGAAATAGTATAAGATAACAGAAAGAATATATTTAGCCAAAAATACTTAAACATTACAGAAACACTATGATTTAGAAAAATAATACAACATAGCAGAAATACTGTGATTTACCAGAGACACTGTGATGAACTATGAATATTGTAATTTTAAATTAAAACTATGTTTTAGCACAAATACTATAATTTGGCAGAAATACTATCATTTGGCAGAAATACTATGTTTCAGCACAAATACTCTGGTTTAGCACAAATATTATAACATAGCAGAATACACTTATATATATTTATTTTATTTTCACTTGCTGAATACGGGACAGACTTGACTGGTGGAAAGAAAGGGCAGAAAGAAAGGGGAAAGAAAAAAAACCTGAGAAGAGGACGGGGAAAAAGGGCAAAAACAAAACCAACAGAATAAGCAGACAAAAATACATATATCGATCACCTGGATCACCTGTTGAGAAAGAAAAAGAGAGCAAGCAGAAGAAAACGAGAGTAATAAACAAGATCACAATGATATATGGAATATGACAGTAAATACTAAATATTAAACATTATGGTGCAGCACGTGAGATCGACAGCACACAGTGTACTTTGAGGTAGGAGCCAAAAAGGGTGTAGTTTGTGTGTGTGATCACCCGTGTGTACACCTGTGAGCATGAACGCGCTTTTTTAAAAAGGTTCCTTCATGTAATGATCTGCTAGAGGGTGTGGGGGGCCACTGCCCCGTCCTCCAGGGCGTGAAGCAGGTATGGAGGAGATCGAAACTCCAGACATCCAGAGGTCCCCAGAACACAAGAGACCAAGGAAGACCAACAGAGGGGCAGCCGCGCCACTATCCCAGAAAGAGCTGAGGAGAGTCCCAGATGAGGGGTCACTCAGCAGCCGCGAGCAGAAGCCAGGGGGTTGCAGTGACGTGCCCGTGAGCTCCGCCGGCAGCCAGCTGTGCCTGAGTGACCGAGCCCGGGCCGAGAGGCCGAGGGCACCCCATCCCCCAGTGGCCCGAGCGAGCCCCAGGCTCCAGGCCCTGATAAGCAGCCGCCAAGGAGTGAGCCGGTGGGTACCCGGGCGCCCACCCCCGGACACAAAGAGCCACCAATGCACCGATGTCTGAGGGCGTCTGCCACCGGCAGGGGGAGTGGTGGGGGGAGATGGGCCTCAAACCTTGGAGGGCCTGAGATGTCCCCAGAGAGGTGGGGTCTGATACCCAACCTGACATATAGACACAGACAAACAGGCACACACAGATACAAACATCCATTCCCACCCTCATGCTCTCATATACAATTACTCAACACTCACCCAACGTGGAGACAGACATAAATAGATACTGTACACACAATCACACTCCCCAAGCGTACTCTAAGCCCCGGGTCTAGGTACCCTTGCCCCTGGAGGGGGAAACTGCGCCCAGACCCAGGTGGTGTTACCCTTTTCCCTGCGGTGGGGAGAAGCAGACCGCCCGACTCCGCAGCAGCAGGGAGGCCCCACATTCCAGACCCCAGTCGGACGGCCAACTCCTCCTCCAAGCCCCCCCGCTCCAGCAGGCCGCAGAGAACGGGGGTGTAGGAAGACTCCAAACCTCCCTCCACCCGCTCATATGTAGTGTTGATGTATGTGTGTTCTAAGGTGCATTTAAAACCCAGGAGGGCATGGAGCTACCTGCCAGAGCAGCAGGTAAGCGTATAGCCCCTCCTGCTAGCCCTCAATGTCTACGTGTATTTAAAATTGAGAGGTGGGCAGCGACGCCAGGGGTGAGGTGTACACCCTGATGGTGATTGGAATCCGTGTAGCGTGCCCACCCCCAAGATCCTATATGTATGTGTAATGAGAGTGTGAGTAATGTCAATGTCTAAGTTGTGGGATAAAATTGAGGCAGAGGCAGCCAGAAGGGGACAGAGG